>NC_053117.1:24431543-24510377 GCF_010015445.1 Perca fluviatilis
GATGCTTGTTCTCGACAGCAGTCAGAAAAAGGACGTGGCCTTCTATCCAGAGAGGTATTCACCTTGTTGTTACTGATGGCAAAGGAGTGTAATGGAAGAGTGAGGAGAGGGGTGAGGAACAGATAACTGCATCCAACATTTCCACTCCACAATCATCTTGACTGTAAATTAAATTCCTCACCAGACCACCATTTCAGCAATTCTCTTTTCTTTGGGACCTGGAGATGGGAAACATTTTTCTTTTTGTCTGAGGCGCTGGCTAGAAATGACAATACCACCCTCTGGGATACTCATATTACAGCTCATAATACACGACAAACTATTTCTCTACCAGTCGAACAATCACACAAACCAGGCGACAACAGCCTCGGGTCCAACACTGCTCAAAAAAATTAAATGTGAAAGGGGAAAGGTGGCTTTGAAGGTTCATTTCAGTTTATTACAATATATAAACAAAAAAACAATTACAACAAAGTCTGAAACAGTCAAGAAACACAAGTGTTGAGACTAGTTGTAAACAAGCCAAAGGTTTAGCCAGATTTTCTAAACAGTCTGAATGTTGGTAGCAATCCCTAATTGCACAATAAAACTGTGTGCGCGTGTGTGTGTGAGTGTGTGTGCGCGCGCGCGTGCGCGCGTGTGTGTGTTTGCGTGCGTGCGTGTGCACACAATACATAAGTATGGTAGGTTATAGTTGAACCAGAAGTACTGATGGCCAAAATGATGGGGAAAAAAACAGAGTTATCCTCTAAAATCTAAGATCAAATCTCTACTCTGATTTGGTTGTAGCACCTTTTGAGATGTTTTAAAAATCAAAGAACACTCACTGTGAAGAAGAGATACAACCCCTAAAATACTAGTATTGAGGTAGAGTGACAGCTAAGGAGAGAGCAGTGAAGTCAGAGGAAGAACATGTGAGAGTGTCGCTTGTTATACGAGTTGACAGCCACATTCCTTGCTGGATAACTGGCCGATAGGCTTACAACACTGGGAGGGGATGAGAAGAAGACACGGAGACATCAGACCTATAGAGTATCACAAATTACTGGTATTACCTCTAGGACATGGTGGAAGGCTGGGGTGTGTGTGTGAGTGTGTGAATGTAGGCTTATTTTAATATATTTATACGGGATATCTGCTGTAATGGACAAACACACACACACACACACACACACTACAGTATATATGAAGGTATAGCTGCTGTTCATGGTACATTTTACTGTGTCCGTCTGCTGTAGCTTTATAGAGGGTGTACTGCAGGCTCAGAGCAGGTGGTCAGCCCAGTATAATATATTGACTGTCAGCAGTGAGCGACACAGGAACGTAACCATGCATTCCGTCATCTCTTTTTCTTACATGTAGATTCATTCAACCTTCCATCTCGACCTTTTCTCCTACACTTCTCCTCCCTGTTTCTGTCCCTCTTCTAAATCTCTCCATCCCTCGCCCCCTCTGCTCCCTCACTCTTCTCACCGCCACCCTTGACAGTGATCTTATGATTTTCATTTCTGCCATTTATGTCTGTCAGCGCTCATTTTGCCCCAGGGAGACAATGAATTAAGAGCAGTGACAGACAAGTTCTTGTTCTGCTCTTTGTGCTGAGTGAAAAAGCGAGATGTAGGGCTCCAGTGACTGTTTGATGTAGTCTGCATTAGCATGCTGCAGCTCAAGTCCAAAACAGAAAAGAAGAAAAATAAAACAGACAGATACTTCCTCTGAGCTCATCTACTCACTACTCTGCCAAACAACCATTTTTATGGGTGTATAACACTGATGTGTGTAGGCTATATATGTGAGTGAATGGCTGAGTGTGTGTATGTGGGTCTGTATATATCTCTCTGTGTGTAAAAGGATTTCTTTATGTCTCTGCTCGTCACCAAGGGAGTAGGGGAAAAATGACACATCCCCCAACATCCTGTCAGACCCTGGGGCCATTCTCCTGAATCATTGCTGCCCCAAACCCACTTCAATCCCTTTGTAAATACTGTAAGCTCTGACATGTTTACCAGGACCAGAGTGGGTGTGTGCACGGCCGTAGATGCATGTGAGTTTATGCACGGTCACACATGGGCAGTTAGTGTCAATTAATAGCTATACATCATTTAGTGGGAGACGTGTTTGCCATTAATCATAAGTCATTGTTTTATAGTGACAAGGTATTTGGCAGCTCAGACAGAACAGCAGCAATGAAACGTCTCTGAGCCGTGTAACATGTCCTCCTAATGTGTGAGAGAGAGAGAGAGAGAGAGAGAGAGAGAGAGAGAGAGAGAGAGAGAGAGAGAGAGAGAGAGAGAGAGGACATCCTATACAGATAGGGACAGAGCTGAAACCTGCGTCTGTTGTCTCCTCTATTACCTTTGCTCAGCTCTGAATATATCCAGCTAGCTGTGAATATGTTCCAGAAAGTTAAATAAACACAAACACTCCACATGGTTGCTAAAAGTTGCCATGTGTCTGCAGAAATTGCTGCTTACATACGTATAAGTGACACAACTAAACCCTCTGATAGGTGGTGGCAACATGCACGTGTAAACACAGATACAAGCAAATGTTGCATGTTTGCATTGTAAACATTTCATAATGATGCAAACTGTAAATAGAAGTACAAAAGGGTCCCAGCAGCCGAAGCAGTCACTGGATTGGAAAAGAAAATGTTGAAATTAAAATCCTCACTATTTTCCATCACTTTCATTTCTTCTCATACTATTCAGAAGATCATTGTACTCACAATAAAATGCTGAGGTGCACTACGTAATGTCCCCTGTGTAGAGACCTTAAAAGGAACTAAAATAGTCTCTTTAAAGAGGATGAAGCTGTGGCTGGATTAAGAAAAAGCTTTTCTAAATTGAAATGTCCACTTTCTCTCATACTTTTGTTAAGATCACTGCACTCAGGAAACAATGCGTATCTGCAAGGAGGCCAACAACTCTGAAGTTGATAATAGAGGGCTCTGCACACGTAGATCTAATGCAAGAGTTTAATGAAACCGAGACCTTCATCTGGGCAAACACGCATAACAGTTCATTAAGTAGGTTTTGAACAATATACTAATTAAATGTCTGTAGATAGACACAGGAGTACATTATGAAAAACTCTAATCAAACAAGCTAAAAGACATCTGCACACCCATGTTTACACCCCTTACAGACTGACACAATAACAGTCAATCTGAATGGGTTGACAAATCCTCCAACATGGCTTTGCGACTTTGTTTGAACAGGACAGACACTATGCCTCTGTGAACAGACATTTCTATGAATGATTAACGTTTTAGTTCTTAGTGACATTCTATAACCTACTTCCCGATTTGTCTGTGTTCAATAGACCTATGTCACAACTCCTGTATTCTTCTCTCCCCTACCTTCTTTTTACTTCCTCCTTCCGCCTCCTGTGGCCCACCTGTATACAGTACGGCACATTACAGAAGAGCGTCAGCCCACTTTTCTTCTGGTGTTGCTACGTCACACTCTGTCTCTCAGGACAAATGATAAGCAGATGGATGGAGGAGTGAAATGAGTAGGAAAACTGGCAAAAAGGGCAGAGATGGACAAAAAAATAAATAAAGGAAGCATACCATGTGGGAGAGGCAGGAGAGCTCCAGTGTGGGAGGAGGTAAAAAGAAGAAAAGCGTGTATGAAGGTTTAAACGCTGTAAAAGATGGTGGGGAACATTAAGGGAAAGGGTGGTAAACATGTGGGTAGAAGATAACATAGAAGAAAGGGATGAAAAGAGGACACACAAACACATGTATCTGTCCTGTTTGTTTCATCTCAGCAAGCCTGTGTTTTTTAGCCATTGCACTGATCATTAAATCTGGCATCACCGCCATTATCCCACAAATGCACATACTGACCCAAGCTGACACCCCCATATATATCCGTACACTAAATGCACACGAGCAAACATGCACTGACCTTCAAGGAAGGTTGCCATGGAGCTGTGTCAGGATGTTATAATGTCACCACTTTCATAAAACCCTCGCCCCTTTCACAGTTCACAAACCCCTGACTGTATACTGCTGTACTGTATGTGTCACTGTGTGTGTGTGTGTGTGTGTGTGTGTGTGTGTGTGTGCGCGCGTGCATATTGTGTGTGTCAGGCTTTCTGTGATTGCAGCCGGTTTAGGCTGAGTTAGGTATGGAACATTTTAAAGAGCGAGCCACGAGAAGCCAAACGGCAACTGTTGTGTGTTTATCGGTGGGATGCAATTGCTTTACTGACAGATTGTAGTTATATTCGTGCCTGTCCATACATCACTGTTGTCATGTAAAAACCTTGTAGGCCCCCTCCGTCCTTGAGGGATTGCACTTATCAAGTGAGAAAACTCGACAGCTACTGTTCTATAACCCTTTCGAATGTCTTCAGAAAAGATAAAAAATGTATTGCCATCAAGCTACCAAAAAAAGGCTGTTTTACTTCATCTTTGCTCATAGATCCAGAATCCAATCTAGACTGGAATTGTACTAAGCTTAGACTAAATGTTTTATGCTGTCCTTTTGAGAAGCTGAGATATGAGATTCCTTTACATAATCATTTTAGGTTTTGTCTGCAAGTTCCAATACAGTACAAATTAATTGTAGTTCGATGTGACCATATTTCATAGATTACAGTGAAGATGATTCGTTTTTATACAGTAAGCCTGTCACTTCATCTGCAATTGTATATGTACGTGGACTTATCCTGGCATGCTGCCATATTTTGAAATGTATTGATCTACTGTACATTAAATTGTATAGCTGCTTATAAAGAGGTGAGCAAGTGCAGCTTGGAATCTTTCAGATGTAAACAGTCTCATTAAATGAGAGGTCTCTCCATTACTACTCTGCCTTCCTCCCTCAGCTTACCTCTCATATTTCCAGGGTCATTGCTAGATTTCAGTCTTGATTGTTTCAAATTGCCTGAGCCCGATTTCATCTAAACCAGACTTTTGGAAATGTTTTGTTAGGCATCAAGCATCCATCCCGCTGAGTTAAAACTATATGACAAAGCTTGTTGGGATTTCTATCACAAATGTTTGCTCTAAGTTGATTTTCTCACGGTTTCCACTAAAATCTATATCTTTCCTGCTCTAGTTCTCCCACGCTTGTGCCCCTCGTAAAAATTTACAAAGTATTTCATTTAATAGAATTAGCTTGTTCACATAACAAGATGATACGTCAACCATTCATTTTTACACTAATTACTGACCTAAGGCAATACAAGTCGGCTGTGAAGTGAAATGCAGTACAACATTGGCATCTTATATTAGAGGAAATAAGCCCATGAACTAGTCTACCCAGCTTATTTCAGAACAGTCTGATTCACTCGCTCTATGTTGCTCAACAGACAGAGGAAAGCTTGAACTCTGCCAGCGATTGTGGTTGATTTTATTACCGTGGACGCTCTTAATGAGAGTGTATTATTTCAGTGTACTGAAGGATTAATTGAATAAATACTTGTGCCAACAGCTTACGTTATTTGTGATGCTATATTTTATTACATCATGTTATGTTCTGCTTACACTATTATCTACATCAGTCTAGACAGAGTACACATGTCTTAGTCATAGTGTAGTCAAAACAATAAGGCCTTAAGAGACAATGTTGCCACATCCATACCATAACAGAAAAACAGCAATATTCCCTGATAGCTATCATCATGGGAGCTATCCAAATCACGTTTTAAGTTTTGAAACTAGGGTTTACAAAGGGCTAATACATACCTTCATCTTAACAGTGAAACTCTAGCACAGTGATAAAATCAGCTTACAGGGGTTGCATGGCCCTTTTCTCTTCAGTCAGATAACAACTTTCAAGTTCAATCCTAACTTTTAAAAAGAGCTGAAATTCACCAAAATCCTCAGTGTTAAGACTGATCTGGCAGCAAGAGATGTGGCAGGGGAGGGAAAGAGGAGGTAATATCTAGAGCATCTGCTGATTGTAAAAGGCAGAGTGTTTTAAGAGCAGATGGTTATGGAGAGAAGATGGAATTCCTTCATTACCAACCTCGGCACAAGGCAGCTGCAGAAATGTTTTCCAACAAGGGACTGCTGTTCCTCGAACAAGCATGTATGCATACAATGCAACAGTAGTAGTAATGTATAGTTTACTAGTTAGTAGGCTAGTGTATACATGAATGCTTTCAACTTTTAGCAATTTTCATCATCAGTTAATATGTCTTTGTTCTTTGTAACAAACTGATTAATCATTTAGTGGAAAATGTCACATTTTCCCAAAGCCAAACGTGATAAGATGGCTTGTTTTTTTTGAGAAACAGTCCAATAAACAATTCATTTCAATTTGATTTGATTGATTTGATTTTTTTGATGATAATAAACAAATATTTATCTTTGACACACTGGCATCAGTGATTTTTTTGGAATATTTGATTGATAAAAGTAGAACATATTTTAATGTCTGTAATTGTACGTGTGTGTGTGTGTGTGTGTGTGTGTGTGTGTGTGTGTGTGTGTGTGTGTGTGTGTGTGTGTGTGTGTGTGTGTGTGTGTGTGTGTGTGTGTGAGTGTGTGTGTGTGTGAGATATATAGAGGCGGTCAGGAGGACAGAGCAGTAGCTCTAACTCCAGGGAGATCAACAGTGTTTTTGTCAGTGGGGGGCTGACAGATGGGCCTCTCTGCTAATTCCTCATGCTTGTTTAAAAAGCTATATGGTCCTTTAGCTCCTACCCTGTACACACATGTGTCCATGCATGTGCAGAGTACAAGTCTGAATAATGCACAGAGTTTGTGTGTGTGTGTGTGTGTTTGGTATGAACAAAGCATTTTCCAGGACCTTGAGGGTCAGCCTCCTATGGAGAAGCTGTCAAGGTCCCAGGCAGGGGGCTAAGCGGTGTGTCGGGTACTTGTGCTGTGTGTCTTATGTAGGCAATGTCTGTGTTATATAGGGCAGCAAAGGTCACTATATAATATAGACATGAGCATTCTCTCTCACACACACACACACACACACACACACACACACACACACACACACACACACACATCTCAATGCATACATACACATGACTTACATCTGCACACATAAATCCTTAGAAGTTAAACTGTATAGTCCAGGGCCAGTTTTGCAGTTATCCTTGTATTGGAAATGGCTTACATTACTGAGGTCTTGGTCTGGCTAAATTTTTTGTATTTATTGACAGACAGACCTTGTTCAGACCTTGTAATGTACAGACAGCCTGCATATTTTGTGTATACGGCACAAAATTATTCAACAGAAAACGATTAAAAACCAAATAAAAAAAAAGCATAAAAAAAGTGCTATTAAATTCCTGTTTGATCTATTTTACAGTAGCAGATTCATGTTCCATATTTTTAAAACGGCTTAATCAATGCATCACAGCAATCTGAAAATGTACCACCTGTCTATACTTTGTATATCGCACTTTTCTGCTTTTTTGCACTTCTGGTTGGACGCAAACTGCATTTCGTTGTCTTTGTTATTGTACTCTGCACAATGACAATAAAGTTGATTCTAATCTAATCTTACCAGCGTGAATGACCTCCAAGTGAAAATGTTCTGTTTCCCTCTGAAGAGACTAAAGGTAATTCTCTTTGGAAAGAGCAGCAAATGGGATCAAACCATGCAAAGTGGAAGCAGTCAGCCCTGTCCTTGCCTTTGATCCCAACTCTGCCCTGTTTAAAAGGCCCAGTTTGACAGAGCAGGAACTCTGTCTGTTTAACGGAGCTTTGTGTCACGTCAAACAAGCTAAAAGATGCTCAGCAGGCCTTTTTTCTGCTGTCCTAGAGAGCGAGCCACAGGCAATTAGTGTTACAAACACGCTGTGTGTGTGGGGAAGTGACCTTACTGTATGTGCATATGTGTCTGTGCATTTGTTGATATCTTCGGGTGTCTGTTTATGACCATCTATATTTGCTTTACAACAGGGAAAAACTATCCTTATACAAACCATTACTTTGGAAAAGGAAAAGACACATAAAGCAAGGCTGAACGTCCACGTGTTAGCTTTGTGCATACACAACCCAAAACCTCATCTTTCCACTTATGCAAATATATGCACACACCCACACACACACACATCCCTTCCCAAATCATCCCTCTGATAATAGAGATTCTGATTGATTCTTGCTGAACCAAAACTAGTTCTCCATTCAAACTAATTGGCCTAGTTAAGTTTCCCCGTGTGTAGAGACATAAAAGGTTTTGGCACAGAAACGAGGTCTGTGGGTCATGTCTTGGTGGGCACAAGCTACATTCTGTTCACACTTCCAACTGTAAGTTTGTGAACTTTTGAACTCGCAGAGCAGAGCAGGACATTAAAACAATAAGCTTCTGGAAAGAAAATGGAATTTTAACACAGACAGGATTTGTTATACTAGCAAATGATTTGGCCCCTTTGTGCTGTTTATGTATGCACTCTAGTTTGTTTGAGCAAACAGAGAAATGCTTCCCAATATAAGCACCCAAAAATGCACACACACACACACACACACACACACACACACAAAGGGGGTTTTATGGAAGCAAGTGGTGACACGCTGTGGACAGGTTTTAGGAGGTTTACCGACATGTGTGGTCTAAAGTTAGAGCAGTTGGAGAATGCCTTCCATCTTTGTGTCCATCCATCCCTGAACATACGTACACTCCTCCCCAGCTGTCTCCTTCATCTCATCCTCTGACCTGAGCTGGCTGTCAGGGCCTCCTGCTTCAACACAGCATACTGCACGCTCACCACATACCACGGCTGGGTACTGCAAGATCTCATAAAATAAAATGACTATCAATCAGTATTATAAAAGAGGGTCCAATTATTTACTTAACGACTAAAGGACCATATGTTGTACTGCGTTTGGTACATATGGTGTATTATTACAATCATCTTTAATAGATTGGGGCTGCATTGATTTTATTTAATTCCAAAGTATTTCTCACAAGTTTATTGCAGCAATATTTTTCATATTTACTAAAAAAATAATCAGTCTGTCCTCCATTTTGTGCCTGTCTCACTCCACCTGCTGCTCTCTCTCCACACTCTGCTGCTAGTCTGTCGAAAGCCTAAACCGCCTGGTATTGATGTCCCCATCAGGGCACAGCAGGGGCCCCTTCATCACCGACACACACACACACACACACACACACACACACACACACACACACTCACACACACACTCACACACACAAACACACAGATGCTTGGGTGAGATGTCCCAGTTGAGGCATTAGTCGTTTGTGTGTGTGTGTGTGTGTGTGTGTGTGTGTGTGTGTGTGTGTGTGTGTGTGTGTGTGTGTGTGTGTGTGTGTGTGTGTGTGTGTGTGTGTGTGTGTGTGTGTGTAGAGATGTCCATATCAAGTCAGCAGTGTAGGCTTAGTAGGCTTGGCTGAAAACTCCCACAGGTGTTATGGATCAATTTAAACACAAATAATTTCATACACTAATCCCTACTCACGCCCTCACCTGCATGTTTTACAGTTTCTGACATCACACAGCTGTCAACAGACCTGGGCGTATCTCCTCCTTGTTTTTCCACTGAAAAGCCTTTTTCAAGCAATGAGATAAAAAACAAACAAACATGAACTCCCATAAATACTGCTGACTTTTTGTTTCTGTTACAGGAAAAAGAAACATCAGGCAGATGCAAAAGAGCAAAAGACAGATCAAGATAAGGAAAATAAAAAAAGATAACATGATCCAAGACAAACTTTAAGACTTCTGTTGTGAAAAAAGTTACATTTCAACGAGTATCAGGAATGTGAGCACAAGAAATATGATTATGAAAGAATTTCATAAGGTAACAGACAAAAGATGTAAAGGAAATTCCATTATCAAAGAAGGAGAATGGAACTCATATGTTGCTATCTAATTGACCATCTCTGAAGTTCAGCACATCAGCATGCAGTATGAGGCAGACAGTATGCAGGGGTTGCTTTAATATCACTTTGGTTTCATGCGATTTGACTGAAATATCTTCATGTGAAACACCAACTTGTGGAGACAGAAAGAGAGTGAGGCAGAAGGAGGAGGCATCTGTTAAACTACAGAGAGCACTTGCACATCTCATTTAAGCAAATTTGACAGATAACAATAGATCAAAGCAATACCAGAAACAATCAGTGTTTCACAAAATACTGCAAAAGGCTGCCCTTAAACTCACTGGCTGATGTTACAGATGGTCTTTGAGACACACACACACACACACACATAAACACACACAAAAACGTCACAGACACTTTCATTATTCATCAGCCCTGACTCAATATATTTTCTGATTAATGGTGAAATATTTGAAGTGGTTGCATCATGAATAAACAGCAGAGGAAATGATTGGCTGGAAAGCTTATTTATCGGCAGGATGCGACAGGGGTGGGGAAGTGATGGGGGCGATGAAGGGAGGGAAACCTGGGATTTAGTGAAAGGAATTGTGGGTAATACTTCCACGGTCACAGTTGGTTGGCCTTAAATTAAACCGGCACACAGGAGGGCACTCCAACACATTTGAGCATGCCCGCATGTACACAAACACACACAAGACCCAAAATAACATGCATACACTGTACACACAAGACTTTTAAACATGTAGAGATAAGCAGTTGACTGAGTAAATTAACAGAAATTGGGTTTATGTACCTACATCCAATTGAGCTGCTCAGATTTTCATCATCAGCGTCTCCACTAAACAAATACTCTCACATTGAAAACAAACTGATAGCCAACAACCAATGAGCATCGCTAAAATGCATACACTTAGGGAATGCTGTAATATAGCAGACGTACGCTTCTGAAGCTGAGCGTGCTCCTGCATAAAACATCAGGCGTTGAGCATTTTAAGTGCTTCTATTGTAATCAGGCCAAAGCCGTAACAGCTCCCATAAAGGCCTGGTGAGAGTGGCAGTAGGTCCATTTAGGCATCCAGAACAAAGAGCATCACTTGATCAATAGACAACCTCGTTAGGGCAATGTGCTGTGGCGGGCACATTCTAAGGCACAGGGGGATGATGGGAGGTGGGTGTGACAAGGGAGGGGGTGGATGGAAGACGGTCTCTGTGGCCTTCCTCTATGCACATGGGTTTGAGCAGAAAAGGAAGGAAGTGGAAGTGTGCAGAATTAATATACAGACGTGAAGCAACATGCATGAAAGACAACAATCACTAACCAAGTGCTTTGTGCTTGTGAAAAACTCTAATGAGACCTGTGTGTGTGTGTGTGTGTGTGTGTGTGTGTGTGTGTGTGTGTGTGTGTGTGTGTGTGTGTGTGTGTGTGTGTGTGATCGAAAGCCACTAAAAGCTCTTTAGGGGCACCTTAGGGAGCTATCCTTCATGACTTATCAACTAGGCAGACAGGCAAAAGTGTGCGCACACATGGACGCGCACACTTACATGCACTTATACACACAAAGTGGATCCTTAATGACCCCTTGTCAGTTTGAAGGAAACAAAGGTTAGAGAGAAAGAAGAGAAGGAAGAGGAGCGGAGGAGAGGAGAGTGGAAAAAAGAAGAATAGAGTTGAGGGGAGGGGAGAGGGAGAGGGGGGGATCCTCCCTGGCTGTTTGGCCTTGAGATCGATCGCTTATCACTGTCACCTAATCTGTCCATCTCGCCCTCTCCCCCCTCTTTCTCTCTGTTTCTTTCTCCCTCCCTTTCTCCATCTCGCTCTGGTGCAGAAAGGGCTAGAGAAAATGAAGGGCAGACAGAGATATAGGGAGACAGAATGATGGAGTGTGCACCTCTCATGAATAGAATTAGAGAGGAGAAAGAGGGAGAGGAAGTCAGTGTGGAGATGGAGTAAAAAACAAAGGCAAATAAAGACCAACAGAAAGTGGAGTAGAATGACAGTAAGAAGCAAGTGACAGAGAGAGAGAGAGAGAGAGAGAGAGAGAGCAGGGATGCTGTGCAGCCTACTAATACATCTACAGTAAATCTTTTCAGAAGCACAGCAGCTCACTTCAGATAGGCTATATGAACAGAACAAAAAGACTGAAACAAAAACACCAAACACACAACTGAGTATTTGGTTGGAACTAATGCACAAAGCCATCCATGTGTCTGATCAATTAAAGTATTGGTAAAAACATGTATCGATCACCGAGCAAGAATAAATGGAATAGAATAAACTCTATTGTCCCCGAGGAGAAAGTTGTCTTGGGCACAGTGTTATAGTATGTTGCTTCACATAAAAACATCAAAAGAACAACATTAAACATCCTAAAACATATGAGACATTGGACATTGACAACACGGCATCTTAAAATAAAAAGAAGCTGTACGAATTAAAGTGCTTGTGTATTTATTGCACATTGCTCTATTGCACTACGATTTAGTAGAGTTCAGCAGCTTGATGGAGGCTGGAATAAACGATAGCTTCAAGCCGTTTGATTTGCACTTTGGCACGCAGAGTCTTCTTCCTGATGGCAGAGGTTCGTATTCAGAGAAGAGGACATGTTGAAAGTCTGCAATGATTTTTGTTTCTTGTTTCATTACTGCCTGCTCATTCATGCTCTGTATGGACTCGTAGTCTTTCTTCCCTATTTCCATCAAAGCTGTTTTGTGCATGCTGCTTTTTAGGTTAGGTTGCCAAAACATGCTGCAATTTTGTACCTAATGATGACGAAATTAACCTCGCAACCACGAATTGGCTTTAAATCATGTTAGAACCTCCAAAAACTACATGTAGAGTTTTCAAACTGCCTTCCTGACAACATTAACTTGGCTGCATTGATATAAATCTGTATATTCGGTGTATAGGAACAATACAAAAAACATTGTGTTTAACTACTCTTAAAAGAGTCGAGCAGAAATGGCACGTACAGTTAGTACTGTGCATATCCCTACACACAGGGTACCAAAGGTGTTGCACTATAAAACTAGATCAGACCTAAAATAAAAATAAAAAGATATTAATTATATTTAATGTTGTTGTTCTACCACAATTCAAAATTTAAGAACATCTAAAACTACACCTGAGCTCTCTGAATGGCAACAGGTGAAAACCATCGCTCTGTACATTTCTTAACTCTTCTCTATTGTGCAATTAGTACACACCGCTTCCTCTTTCCTCTTTCTATCTCGCTTTCCTTCCTTCCTTTCCTCCCTGTTATTACCCCGCTCCTATTCCCTGCCTCTTGGCTGTCTTTTGGCAGCACAGGAGGGATGACAGATGACAGGGAAGAAACAAGAGACAGAGACATCAAGAAGAGATATAATGGACCGTTGTTTGGTGTTGCACCTTGAACATCTTACAGTACGCTATGAAGATTTTACTCCCATGCTCACACTGAAAGTCCTGTTAGCAACAATTTTAATATATTCCAAAATATTAACCAGCTTTAGAAAACTGATCATCTGCTGTGATATATATATATATATATATGTGTGTGTGTGTGTGTGTGTGTGTGTGTGTGTGTGTGTGTTTATGTACAGTATATGTGCCAATAACCTTGTCCAAGAGAGAGACAGTGAGACAGGAACCAACAGAGATGTGAAGCGGCCCACTGTATTTCCCTAAGGGTTGCTTTGAAACAATAGAGGACAGATGATGGTGTGAGAGAAAGAATAAAGGACAATAAGGATGCCGTAAAACGTCCCTCTTTAGCTGCAGTGGGGGCTCCACTTAGGGCTGCAATTAACCTGAACTTTAACCCCCATCAGGGAGAGACAGACCGACAGATTGAGGTAGAGAGAGAAAGACTGAGGCTAAATCCACACTACTAAGTTTTCGTTTAAAAATGAATATCTTTTGCTATGTGTATGCCTCAGCCTCAGACTCCAGCATTTCCAAGCCCCTAAAACAGAGACATTTGGAAACACTGCTGGCCCCGTTTTGGTTTGAAAACTCAGGGGTTGTATTCTAGTCTGGAAGGGCAGAAATTTTCCCAATTTTCTCAGACAGCACAGAATGAATGGAAAAGTTGTACAGTTTTACTACACATAAGCCTGTTAATGAAAGAAAGACCTGACCATCAAACGAAATGAAGATATCTTTTGAATTGAATGGCAGAATTGCACAAACTACATCCACAGCGAGAAAGCACTTTTGTCTTGTCTCTTGAGTGCGTTCTGACAGGCTGTATTAAAAGCACAGTACGCCAAACTGCCACTCCCACAGCACGTCACCACTTCAGAACAGATTTCTACACTGTGGTTGAATTTCTTGTGACTCTGACGTGGTTTGTTAGACGTCTTCCTTTCACTTTACCTATCTCAGAGAGAGGATTTGTTCATTTTTTCGTAATATCTTTTTAAATCCTCACATTGATCCAAGCCAAAAATCTGAAAATAATATCCTCTTGCAGGGTGATAAGCAGCTGAAGTATTTCCCTGACAGCAAGAAAGGAAGCAGAGTTTGAGTCTCTCCTTTTGTTTTCTTGCACTTAATTCTGTTCCATTGCATGAGGCTTTCATGGCATGACCATAGATTAAAAGTATTGCCAAAAATGCATTGCACAGGGGAGAGCAGACAGGACAAAGACATGCAAAAGGAAAAGAAACAATAAGTAGACTGTGAGTGTTGTTTGATGTAAGAATATTTGAAAAAGAGACAACAAAGTAAAGACAGATACTGTTATACAATGTTTCTGCACTGCTTATGACATGCATACACACATTTTATTCTGCGTCTATTCTTCCTACTCTGTTCCTCTCTCTTGCTCACAAACTTTCTTAGTGGCCTTGAAACAACTCGCTGCACATCTGTCCATCCATTTCCTCTGTCGGTGCAAATCGGTCTGAATTTTAGCAGCCTGGGGTGGATTTTTGTAATTGTTTTCAATGATAGTTAAGCGCTTTGCTTTTCTTTGTTTTTTTGCAGAAGCGTCCTGAATGACTTGAGTTGAAAATACTTAAAATCAGAGCAGAAAAAACGCCAGCCGTCATTTACCTCAAAAGCAAAATAACAGTTTGCTGACGACAGGTGATTCGATGGTCGCCTAGCAAGAATAACAAAAAGACGCAACTGATCTGATCGGGGCATCTTCAACAAAAAGGCAGTTGCAAAAAGGCAACCTGCAAACCCTCTCTGGTTGATCGCAGCCTTATCCATCCTCCTACTACTCTCATAATGCAAAGGCAAATGTATGTACAAACACACACACACACACACACACACACACACACACACAGTGGGAAATCCTCCTAGCTGTGGTTTCAAAGATATTTGCGTGAGAAGGTCAGTAATATAGGAGAAAACAATACGTTATGTATATTGACTCAGAATTGTACAAATGCAAATTTAGCCGAAAAGCATTGAGAACGTTTATTATAGTCTCAGTGTCCACTACATTTCTTTCCTTTTGTTTAAGCACCCACTACACACTGCTGTGATAGGACAGACGTGCCCCTGTTTAATTGCATTGCATGCTCCTGACCTCGTCTGGAACATCCCAATCATTAACAAACATGTCTGACATTGTCATCAGCAGTCCTGTATTGCCAGCAGTAGAATGAGCTGCAATATCACTCAGCCAATATCAAGACAGAACATTTCTGGGTGATGTGATGTAAGATGTCCTCTGTAAAAACAACATAGAAAAAGCCTGGATTAAGACATTGGCAAACATTTTCTAATCTGGGATGGATTCATCATGTAATGAGTAAAGAGTAATCTGAGAAAGCTCATCACTGTGATATATTATCAAAAACCATCTGGCAGGGAGGACCACAGTTAAATGTTGACAGTAATGACAATTTAGTTCACTGGCCTTATTAAATAAAGAGCTCATTTGTGCAGACATATGGCCAATCAACTCATTGCCTGGCACTTTATCATCACACACACACACACACAAAGAAAAGACATTAAATGCACGCATACACTTAAATGCAGATGACGAGTTAATCAAGATGTGCCTTTGGCTGAACACCTACTGTGACGGTCTTAAGGCCCAAGAGAAAAACAAAATGTAACACACAGACACACACATCACTCATGCAAGCATTTTAACAAAGATTTTAAGAATCTGTGGAAGTAAAAGAGAAGAGGGGATCGGAGAGAGGACAGACAGACAGCTGGAACGATCTTTATTGGAATTCACAAAACACTCCAAGTGTTTGTGAGAGTGTCTGTCTGTCTGTCTGTCTTCCAAATGCCTGGTTTGTTGTGTGTGCAGGTGTTGATCTGTGTAAAATGCCCATGACGCAGCTCCTGTTTTCCACACTTGTAACTGGCATGCAGCTCTAAATGAGTGAACACACACACACATACATACATACACACACACACAAACGATGAGTGGATGAGCATTAAGAGCGACAGAAGGAAGTGAGAGGAAGGCAGACAAATATCCTTTGTGTTCTTCCAACACAACCAACTGTATCATCCATCTAATCTGTTGCCTTTTCTGCTGTTCTATCCATCCACTGGTCCTCTTTAGCTTTCACCAGCCTCCAGGAACACAATGTGATAATCTATTAGCTTGTTGTGTCTGTGACAGGAGGGAGCAGGTAAGCACATTGAATGGGAAAACAATACAAGATGAAACTCCAGTAAAGCACTACATACTCATTTAGATCAGGCTGAAAACATCAATAATGTTGTCAAAGATTTCCAAACTGTACCCTGTGTTTAAGACAACATGACTGCTTTTGCATTTGAATGAAGCCTTATCACAGCAGCTGAGAAAATCCCATATCATAGCATCTCTCAAACAAAAGGAAATGTTGCACTTAACTGGTTCAAGAAATTGGCAAGAAATCCAGCAACGTTTTCCCAGCCTTCTTTGCTCATCTTGTTCTAAATACCGACTCACATTTCTGTATTCTGTTGATTCACAAGAGTAAACCTGTTCCGTGTTACCATTCTTATGCTTGGCAGCAGTGCCGTCAATTGTTTCTATGTTCTGGTTTTGGGCAAGTGAGAGCAAGAATTATGTCTGATTTGACTGTACAGTAGTTGGAATCTATATAGACGGAATAGAATACATTTTTATATGGAACAATAATCAATATGATGTTCAATATTTTATGTCATAGAGACATATTTAAGTGCCATGCTCAACTGCACATTGCCAAAACATGCTATTTGTCCAAAACAAGCTCAAGATATACAGTATTATAGACATCTATTAGGATGATTTTTGCCAGATTAGTAGAACTGCAAAGTTTTTATTCCAGCACATGCTAATTTGAATTTGTGAAGAAGCAAGCATGAGTAATTTACTAATCAATTCGAGACTGCATTGGGCTTTCTATAGAAGATCCACTAAGTTGGTTATATTTCCATGATTTCTAAAAAAGATGTGGACAACAATAGTTTGTTTTCGGGATTGTG
Source organism: Perca fluviatilis (assembly GCF_010015445.1). NCBI lineage: Eukaryota > Metazoa > Chordata > Actinopteri > Perciformes > Percidae > Perca > Perca fluviatilis. The sequence continues at coordinate 24,448,758 of NC_053117.1, forward strand.
CATTTTGCATATTGTAATATTGTGGGATATAATGTAATGTTGTAAACTGACTGAGATTACATAGAGTCACTTTTACAGATAATTGATTTCCAGATATAGACAATAGTCAAAATTTTTCTTCTTGAAATCTTGTCTGCATACATCAGAAAACATCTTGGCAGGTATCACATTATTTTGATTCTCATTTGATTGATTCTCATTCTCATACCTGATAACATACAGTGTAACTATTACTTAGCTTACAATTATTCTTCTTACACCATTTATTTCAGTCACTGTTTCTTAATTCTCTTCTTTTATATCTCATCTTCAAACCTCACCTATATCTTTTATCCTTGCCTGTCAGCATGTCATTCCACCCTTCCTTCCTTACACATTCTCCATCTATCTATCAATTTTACTTTCCGCATTACTCGTTTCTTTCCCTCTCTGTTCACACCTTTTTCTCCCCTCTCCTTACCTCCCTTTCTTCTCCTCTTTCCTTTGCTCTCAGGTGTTGTTTAGATAATGCTAGAGGAAGGTATTAGTAAGAGCTCTCTGCCATGTTTGCCTTTGGCACAGAGGACAAAAGGACTGGGACGTTTTCACTGCTTCACCATCTCTATTCACCTGCCTATGTGTGTGTGTGTGTGTGTGTGTGTGTGTGTGTGTGTGTGTGTGTGTGTGTGTGTGTGTGTGTGTGTGTGTGTGTGTGTGTGTGTGTGTGTGTGTGTGTGTGTGTGTGGAAAACAGCCATGCAAGGACACACACACACACACCACACACACACACACACACTCTCTCTCTCACACTCACCTGTGTAATGACTGTGTCACTGTGCCCCAGTTATGAACTGAATCAGCATAATCCCTTCACACTCCATTAATCAAGAAAAGGCAGGGTGTAGTCTCACACAAAATGCACAAACACACACAGAGAAATACAGTGCTGACACATATCCTCACCCTGTGTGGTCTGCCAATTTTAGATGGTCCCATGGGCTGATGTTACTGGTCTACTGAACCAAGTCAGACACAATAGCATGCAGAGTCTACAGGTATGTCAGGGGGATGTGTAAGACCATATATTTTTTTAAAGAATATGATCCAAGCTACTAAAGACGACATACTGTGCAGGGCTATTACAATAGGATATTGGCCTTGTTTCCACCACAGGGCCTTGCAAAGCTTAGCAGGTGGTTCTCATTGTAATATAGTTAATATCTCTCAGCATTTCTGTGATTTTCTTTTCATCTTGTTTCCTGCTGAGATGATTAGTCAGCTCGCACTTCAGCCTTTAATGAAGTAAATTTGACTTTTGGTCATGTGCTGTAAACATCCGATGAACACAACGCCGGCGCTCATGTCTATAAGACTGCTGCAGGGAAGACCTATCATGTTCACAGTGACAGTTCCCTCATAGTAGCTGTCATCCAGATCACTCCTCACTGTGAATATTACAGCTCAAATACTGCAATTGCTCAAGCATGTGTGTGTGTGTTTGTGTGTGCCAGCTGCTGTCTGAAGGAAACTGTGGACTTTTCAGCAATAAAGAAAAGTAGTCATGATTTTAACTTTGTGATAATGCTTCTTTAATAGTCTGATGGGCTCTGAAAGACTTTCATTAGGCAAATATGCATGTGGACACAAACCGAAGACACATATGGCAGATATGCCAAGGCATATACAGGGAGAAGTTTTGAGATCAGCTAGTGTCTGAGTTATCACACAAACACACATGGTCTGTGCATACATTGCTAGTAAAAAATTATCATGAACAAAGAATGCCAAATGTTGGCTTTGCATTCAATCTGAACATTCTTTTAGAAATGGGAATGTCCAAATGTTAATAAAGCCTGAAGCCACAGCATTGTGGTATTTCCGAAAAGAGAAAGCTGCTATATTATTTGTTACAATCACGGATTCTTCTTCATTGTTTGCAGAACGTTCAGTTTCCATTCCACCTCCTACGTGTCTATAAAAAAAAAAAAACAGTGCAACATGATCCTCTTGTGAAGGCCAATGATGACTAATCCTTTACCAATCACTTCTGGGACAAGGTCTATGTTATTGGGTCAAGTGAGCATAGCTAAACATTCATATCATGGTGCAAATTTATACTGGAGTATTTTTTAAGCCAGTGATGTCACCCACCCTCTCAACTATCTACTACCTGTCCTTATATCCATCAGTCTGTCAGTCCCAGCTGGGCAGAGCCTCAGGGCTAAATTGGTCGGTGGTCCTGAGCAGACTGTAATCTGGAGCTCCTATCATCGGGGATCCGCTCGTCTGCCTGTGTGATCAGGAGCAGCAGCGCTGAGCATTTGATCAACCTGATAGCGAACCCAGTGGGCAATGAGCCACCGCGGAGAGACACGACAATCAGTGAAATACTATACACAACAAGACCAGAGTGCATAAATACGGATTTACACACAAGAAAGCCACAAGAAATACCATACTTGAAAAAAAAAGACTGATATAGTGAGTGGGCAGAAACAATATTGAGTTAGTAAAAGAAAACAAAGAAAAAGAAAATAAGCAAGGGAGGAGGATGAATGTGTGTCTGGGTGTGTTTTTTGTGTGTGTCTGTGTGAAAGAACTCTTGTGTATCTGTTTGCTATCAGGAGTGTGTGTTGTTATTCGAGCACCCACCTATCAGTCAGGGCCTGCAGGCAGAGAGCAGAGCAGTGTGGGTAGGAGAGGTGTCAGCTAATCTGCTGTGATCGATGTGCGAGTCCCAAACTGATGAAACTTTACTGTACACTGCAAAGGTCTATGTACGTAGCATCACACACAGACACGCACACACGCGTCCACATGCATACAGTATACAAAGCAAACAGTGAATAACTGTTCTGATAGGGAGGCACAAAATAATGCATATATGATAATTGCATGTGCACCCTGATCTACGACACTCACAGCTCATCTCTAAGCCTCTGTCTGCATCCTCTAAAGCCGGAGATTTCCTGCCATAGCTGAGGTTTCAGTGAGACGTGCTCTCCATTTCACCTAATTGGCCATGAAAAATGGATGACAAACATAAACAGTGACTGTCATTATTTTTGTGCGCGTGCATGCATGCGTGTGTGTCCCGCGTGACGAGACGGACAGTTTGCGCATCTGCGTTGGTATTTATATAAGGAAACTGGCAAGAGTAAACCCAATGTATTATATTTGTTTTTAAGCCTAATTGCCGGAATAACAGTGTACTTTCAAACAGCGCCCAGATGTGGTGGGAACACCCACACAGAACTGAGAGAGAAAATGGGAGAGACAGAGAAACAAACGGGAGGAGAAGAGAGAGAGAGAGAGAGAGAGAGAGAGAGAGCGGGAGAGAGAGAGTTTTTTAATCACTGAAAATTACTACAGAAAGACAGAAAAATAAAGATATAGCTACCTCATTTCTTCCCTCTTGTTATATCCTCAAAATGGTATTTTCCATTAAATGAGTCATGAGCTACAATTTCACGAGTACCACACACACACATCTTTTACATGCATAAAATACGACCTCTTAAGTGGTGATGTCATCTGCGTGAGAAGTGAGCAACAAGGACTGCAGACAGAAGTTTCTTGTTTTTCTTTGACAATGATTCTTTTGGATAGCTCTCAATCAGTGTTTTTAAGTAAAAAGATCATCATAAATATGCTAAAAGAGTCTGCTTTGAAGCAGTTTCAACAAATATCTTTTAATATAAACCTTAAACTATTTGCATTTGTTGTTTTCTGGATTGTCGTCAGCTGCTGTATTGACAGATAGTGTCCTCTATTCAAACACACACAGAAACAGTATACTGTATACAGTGGTGTGCAGGGTGTAGGTGTTGCTGTCTGAACATAATCGGTGCATGTCAAAGGATTCCGTTTTATGTACATTCAGTACACATGCAGACACACACGCCAAGTGCAGCTGAAGCAGGCAGGTAAGATGGGAGTACAGTGCAAGTGGCCATTTCTTAAAGTACCGATATTATTTAAAAAAAAACAACTTTTTCTGGGATTTGGGTTGTTATTTTGTGTCTCTGGTGCTTCCACACGCATACATACTTGGAAAAAAAAAAAAATTCTGCTGGGTTTTCTATGTCACTATCCGAAACGAGGGGGCTATAACATAGCGCTATCATGCTAGTGGTTAGCCCCCTCATTCTCAATGGCAAAACACTGCTACAACACACACAAGTTCACCCGAATCTACAAAAGAATTACTTACATGTCCCTGTTCTGCAGGTATTCCACGCAAAGTTGGAAGTGCGCCCTGGTTTAGAAGATGTCTCCCAGCTAATCCTGGCTGGTACTGACTGAAGTTAGAGAAACAGCTAGCTAGCTGATGTGAGCCTTACCTAGCTACTGCGCATGTGCAAATCCCAACAAAGATTGAACAGAAGTGAGATGCCTCACTCCGTAGCTAAAATAGAGACCTGAACACACAGGGTGAAAAGAGGAGCTGCAGCAATGTGCAGTACAACAAAAATATGGTGTTTTTTGAAAATTAAACCATGTAAATCTATTCTGGTACAACCTCAAAATACAATTATGAACCTGAAAAGGAGCATAATATGGGTGCTTTAAGGTGAGAAATTAAGGAATGGTACCAGTATTTGTGAGTTAAAGTAATCTTGAAGGTTTTCATTTAAATACATCTCTGTTAAGTCACTGAGCAACAGTGATGATTGAGCCTATGGCCCACTGATGAAAGCATTTCAGTATTACAAACTGGGTTCTGTGGCGACATTGCCTGGAAAAATCACAAGCAGCGCTCAGTTAGTGACGAGTTTTCATCTCCCAGACTAGTTGGTCCGCCAGAGAGGACAGGCGGAGCTAATGCAACAGACTTTCTCTCCCTTGTGCTGTGAAGCTGCGTACCGTTTTTTTTCCCGGTCTCTACTTGCGGTGTGAGTAAACGGTAACTATGGCTGAACAAGCAAACTAGTTAACTAACGTTAACTGTCGGTAGACAAAGTAGGTGTCAAAGTGCAACACTGTGCATCCAACCATCTACTTCACCCGTGTCCCTTTTTGTGGTGCTGTAACAACTTCACAGCACAGTTCTAAAGATACAGGCTAATATGTTGACTTTGTATCAGACATGGCTATACTGAAAAAGCAACAAACTTTTGAGGACAGTCCATAACCCCTTGAAAACCTTCTCCCACCTCCTGCCCCAATTGCCGCCTGAAGTTTGTGTGTGCGTGTGTGTGTGTGTGTGTGTGTGTGTGTGTGTGTGTGTTTGTGTGTTTGTGTGTGTGTGTGAGAGTGTGAGAGAGAGAGAGAGCATTAAGTGGTGATGCTCAGAACTGAACATTATGCAGGAATGTTTTTGTTCTCATTTTAACCAAAGCCAAATTCCCACCAGTACTTACAAACACTGTGACACACACACACACACACACACACACACACACACACACACACACACACACACACACACACCTTTGAACACATGGGACACAGGCAGACACACACATTGAAACAGCACAGGTCCTCCATCTTTCTTTCCCCATTGCAATTAAAACTTAGAACACCAGGCAGGCACAAGGAGGAAAATGCAAAAGGTCCTGCAAATTTCAAAAGCCTCCCAAACAAATCTTTAGAAGGTCCCCAGAGAGAGGTGGCCTGGGTCAGGATTAGAATCAGAATCAGTAGTAAGGGACATTGACATTCTACACAAGGTTTGGTGATGGAAAACTTTGGCAGGCTTGTTCGGTCGTGTCAGGCTAGTATTGCTGATGAGTTGATGTTTATCTTTTCTGGGGGAGATAGTCATTTCTGAAGTGTTTTACACCAATTCAACTAATTTGAATGGGGTATGGACAAACAGCAGTGCTGCATCCAATCAGACAGGGAACGCTGTCAGACATAACCCGCCCCCCCAAAAGCAGCATTGCGAACATACATGTGCGCAAACACACGCCGGCCAAAACCTAGTAAACTGTGTTCCCACTTTGAGTGGGATGCCGAGTGAGAGCAGTAACAGCGGTCCTGCTGCAGGACAGGAATGAGAAGAAAGTGGCCTCGTTCAGCAGTTAGTCTCTTGAGGGCCAATTAGTCAGAGGAGCCATTGTTAATATTACACAACCCTCCTCTCTGCTTTATTTCCTTTGATGGCTCCTTTACCCATTATTAAAACATGTACAACAAAGCAGAGCAAATTGGGGTAGACGGTCATTCAGAAACTTTAGCATGTCACACACGGTGAAACGTGCAACCGGACTCGGATATTGTTTTGTGGATGTCATGCAAATGTGCATTGTTTTTCGGAATAAAGATTGCACTACAATTACTCAACATGTTCTCAACACGGATAGTTATGTCTCCCTTCAAAGCAGTGCATATTGATAGGTCTGACAAAGCTTTAATCAGAGGTCTAACACCTGATTGGTTATTGCTGGCTTCCTTCCTGCTCTCTACCAGCATTCTTTCCTGGTGCAACAAAAGTAATTACCAGAGACCTCTGCCTCGCCCTAGGGACAGAGAGCAGAGCATATGCTATCAGACACACACACACACACACACCCACATCCCCACACACATACTCCGCAGTAATACTGTCCAATACGTGTTCACCATCTTTAGCTCCCCGGCCACTAAATGACAGCCTGGCTAATTAGAATCTGATTTACCCATTTAATGAAAAAAGGAATAATTAGATAGCTAGATAGCAGCCAGGAGACATTTATTCTGTACGCGTTAGGAGTCACAGAGTCACTGTGTGTGTGTGTTTGTGTTTGTGTGTGTGTGTGTGTGTGTGTGTGTGTGTGTGTGTGTGTGTGTGTGTGTGTGTGTGTGTGTGTGTGTGTGTGTGTGTGTGACCTGGGGGGATTGAGTTTTGAAATGGGATGCCTGATTGCACCGCCCTCTAACTGCTCGCTAAATGAAATTACTGTTCATTAGATACACATATGTAAATGCTCACACTCATAAGCACTCTCTTACTCTCAGATGCACACACACACATATGCACACATATTGGCATAGATTAAAGTAGCAGAGCGCTATGTAAACATGTAATTGTTTCCCAGTACAAAGCGCTTACACTCCTGCCTCTGCTGTGTAGCAGTGACAAGATGTCTGCTCCTTCATTGTCCATTTCTTATTTCCATATGGCATTCTCTAAATTGGTGTGTTTTTCCATATCAGATTGTGATTGGACCCATACTAATTTGATAAAGGCATTGGGAAATAATTTTGTCTTGCCACAACTCAGGTTAGAAGTGTCACTAAAGAGGCTGATGCAGCTTGCTGCTTCTTGAACTCCACGATACATACCGTGACGTTTTGTTATTACCAGCGGGGATTGCCTAAATCCATAGCAAGAATTTAATAGCTCTAAAGGGAATTACATCTTTTTGAGGAAATAAAGGTGAGCATTATTGTCTTAAATTCAGTAGGGGATGATGGATGGGATGAAGGTGGTGTGGATAATATACTGCACTAGGCAACATATGATGTGTGTAGTCTTAAAGGAGTATACTAAACTCTATGCCTGGGTTGAAAAGCAATGGCAGGGATAGCCAGTTGTTTTTAAAGGAGCGGATACAATTTAAAGTTTTGTTTTTTTTATTATCGAATTATTGCTCATAAAATAAGCAATGCACATTAGTTATTGGATGAATTTGGTATGTTTTCTTGCTTGCAGCAAGCTTCGACATCCAAGATTCAAGAGTCAGCTGCCAAAAGAAGTATTACATAGACTTATAATGAGAATTTGGTTGTTTCTAAGATTGCTGTTTAGTGGTAGTTTAGTGGTCAGTTTCCAACTGAGAAAGTTTTTAAAACAGTCCTTACTTGCAACTGTCCCATCCAGATATTATGCAGCCCATAAGATATGTCTAAATTTTTTTGCATGCATTGCAAAATCTTTGGCATTGACATAAACTATGCATTATTTGTGTTTAATTGTCTAAAACATGCAAAATAACCGGTACAACAGTAAAATCCATGGACAATTTATGACATTTGAGTACATAAACAAATTAATGCAAAGTATTTCACTACAGAAACACACAGATGGACTGAGAGAGGCACCTGCCCCTTGTCCTTGAGCATGATGCTTAGGTAAATACCCATAATGGGCAGCTTCCAGGTGTGAGTGTATGTATGTGTCTGATCATTTTTCCCTTTGCAACCCTTCCCCTGGCCTTTGCTGTACATATTAATGTGAACCAGTGAACCTACCAGCACTAATGCGAGGTAAGAGTTCAAATTAAATTTCAATGAGAAGGTCAAAACTATTTGGGATGTGAAATGAGTCAAACCTTCTTTTACCCTTCTGGCTCCAAACTCTCCATATGGTGTAAACAAACACAAAGAAGGGCATTTGTTAATGAGATGGCATTGTTACAGTTCCTCAAGTTGTGAGCATTAGAGGACTCTCTCTCTTTCAGGGCCACACGCAGCCTGACACGAGAGATTATAACTAATGTGTGAACACGTTGGGGTGAGAAACAAATTTTCACACAGGCAGCCTCAAAGAAAATGTGCATGTACACAGGATTTTGCCTTGCTGCACACCACAATGTAGCTCTGGTTCATGTCTGTTGCCAGATTTATTACCTCTTATGTTGGAATTGTGTCGAATACATTCAATGTGGCAGACTGTGGCTTATACTTATTTGCTGGTTTTCTATTTTTAACTTGGCTCTGCATTGTGGAAACAGCACTGGACAGCAGGTAAAAAGAACTACACAAGCCCACTGGCCTAAAGTGAAATGCCAAAATAGCTTTGTTCCCATCCAAAACCTTCCAAAGGACCACTTTCTATGCTAGAAGTTTGAGTCAGCTGCTCTAGAGGCAGAACTGCCCGCCCATCCTCTGAGAGTTGATGGAGCATTCACCTTATGCCTCATTGAGCTGACTCACTGTAGCATTGCAGATGATACAGCATATGGGAGGAAATAAATAAACAAAAGCCCCAAGTGTCCTCTCTCCATCTTGGCTCTGTGTCGACTCGCAGCCGGAGGGCTGCCCCCATCCCCCCCACCTTCACTCAGCTCTAGTGAGAGCAGCCCCCAAGCGGCTACTGGGTCCGGTGTTGATCCATCATGTTCATCATCATGCTGGATCAACCACCATCCTGGTGCCTGAAGAGTCGCATGCCTCACAGAGAATTCAGTCATACTCGTCTTTCTACCCCTGTCTAACTCTAACTCTCACTCTCTTCTTCTCTGTCTCTTCCTGTCTCACTTTTTTCCCCTTGCACATGCACACCTCTATACACACCTGGCCAAACAATGCATTTCCTCTTTGCCATGCCCTCCAGCTTGCTTGGTTTGCCTGTCGGGAAACTGTCTCACACTTCTAAGACAAGCACACCAACACCTGAAAAATATCCAAATGTACATAATGGAACTGGTAGGCCAGCTGGAAGACAGGTATAAACTTTGGTACATGACAGAACAGGTAGATAGACGGTTATGTCCTAGGGGCCACTGATTAGATGACTTACTGCTGGCGAGGACTGCGGGCATATGCAGTATGTATTAGCAATAGTATCATGCATCTTCCAATCACAAGCCCCTCCTTAGGCTTCAAAAGCATCTCATAATTTCAGGAGTTCAAGAAATAGGGATGCTTTCTACGGGGGTATGTGTGTGTACACACACATTGTGTTGTTTGTGAAAATGCAACTGTCTGTGTGCGTCGACAAACATTCGGGCATGTGAGTGCAAGCTTCAACACAAAGTCTAAAACTTGCCCAGGGCAACATGCGGGCTTGGAGTCACAGCACTGAGAAGGAAAGAGTGATTGGCATGAGGTTGTTTACAGTAAACAAGAACAAGGGCTGGCAGGCTGGCTGGCTATTACGCAGGAATGCACCCTGCTCTCATCTTCGTTCTTTTTGTGTCTTTGGCTGGTTCTAGCCACCACTGAAACACCAACACAGGAGCATATTGTCACTCTAACAAACTGTAGGAGTGAATTATCTGTGTGGTGCCTACACATAAAAAAAGGCTGACCACAACAGTGCGTGTGTGGCAGCATGTTGAATATACAGTTTGTAATTAGGTGAGGAATGTTAGCAAAGGAACGTGAGACTATCTGTCTATCTAAAAAAAACATAGCATTTGAATACACTGATCTGGAAATGGTTTGTATGTTTAAGATCAAATGACTCACTACTCTAAATTAGATAATGTGAACAAACATCTTGAGAGACCACTGGGGATTTCTCTGCATGTGTTTCAGCAAGGTATCTACAGTATATTTTTTATATAAAGCAAGCATACTGTGCATGAATATTATTAATAAATATCCTACTGACATATCTTGTCTTTTTCTACAACTGACAGGTGGTGCCGCTGTCATCTGTAATCATTATCTTCTCTTTGACAAGTAGCTCTCAATCAAGCAAACTCACAACCACATTAATATATACGTAGGTGCACGTTCACAGGCGCACAGACACTAGTGAGAAGTCTTTCATTCTGCTTCCTCACATCCATCTGCCAAGTTTGTCTCTCTATCTGTCTGTTGGTAGGGATGTTAATTATCTTAAGTCATGGGTGGCACCACCAAGTCAATTTTGAGATATGATCTAATCTCTCCTCCTTTGATCCCCTTCCTTCTCTTCCTGTCTACTTCTGCTCCACATCAACTGTGCTCACCATCTTCATCAACACATGGCATACTGTTGTCACTGATATAAAGTGTTATTTATAGTGAGCTGTATTTGCTGTGTAATTTATGACTCACTGTAATTCTTCCAAAAAACCATCCTCTGCGCTTAATAACTGCTGTTTACTGTATATTTCTGATCCTATCATCTATTGTTCTTCCAGGAAACAGTCCCACATTTATATACGCTATTCCCTCATGCTCGATGAGATGAATACTTAAACACACAAAGCGATTACACATAAGCTTACTCATATATACGGATTGTTTGCCTCTGATCTCTGAGCTCGTGGTGTCCCAGATGAGTTCCCTCACTCACAGTTTCTATTACAGAAACTGCTATTGCAACAAAAGCCAAAACTTAACACATCTGCATGTACGCATTGCATATAGTACAAATACAAAAGGCATGCAGCTAAAACAAAACTGCGGACATATGCACATGCAAGCACAGCCATTTATCCTAATTTTCCTTTCTGGACACAGTGGTTTTGTCCACATGGCAAATCAATAGGAAGACAAACCCTTGTTTTGGCTTAGAACAGATTTAACATGGCGGTTTTGGAGCAGTGGGGTGGTGCATACAGAAAAAGGCACACATAAGGGAAGCTGGTGCAATTTCTGAATTTATTCCTATTTGTTTCTTCCCTCTTCTTGCCTCCTTCCCCCTTACTGAACGCTTCCCTCACTTTTCTACCTTCCTTCCTTCCTCTCATCCTCCACCCTCCCTTCCGCCTTTTTCCCACTCCACCTCTTTGCCCCTAGTCGGTGTTATCTGCTGCCAGTGGCCTGACGTCGTCTTGGGAGCTTAGAGCTCGATTGGATCGCACAAAGATCATCGCCTGACATTTCTCACTCTCCTTCTACCTTCACCTCCACCCTTTTCTCATCACCCCTTCGTTCCAAAATGTCTGTTCTGGTTTAGTGTCTGGCCTACATTCCTTTGCTCTGCCTCAGCCCTCACATCATCCCAAGACAGGTCCAACTCCTCTACCATAACAGGGTATGTCCTTATGTTCTGGTTTTGGGCCAACCCTTTTCATCACTTTACCTTTTTTTTCAAATAGTCACTTTTTTTTGGTATAATCTCAACTTCCAGTCCTCTCCATCTCTTTCCCTAATCCCATTTCCCCTATAGCCCAGCCTTTAAGAAGTGTACTAAATCCCTGTTGCTGTCCCTTTGCTGGTCCATAGAGAACAAAACCACAGTACCCTTTTCCAAATCAAAGTGAATTTCCTCTTTCAGTCTTTTAAAGGAAATCAAACAAAAAGAGAAGAAATGCATAGCTGGTTCCGGTTGCTAGGAGACCCTGTGTCCACGCTTCAAGCAGCTATTCACAAGCTTTTATTTACTCCTCTCCCTCTCCCCCTTTTTTCTGCCTCTTTCTGTTTTAGTCTGATTCACTGTATTGGTTTTGTTGTCCTATTACTTCATCTCTAACTATCTGGCAAACTAAAAGAAAGAGAGAGGACAGAAGGCCAGATAAACTTAGATAGAACAAAAGCCAGTAAATGGGAGAGATGGCTCGAAGGTTTCTTTTGTTGTATGTTGCAGAAAAATGAAGGGAAACTTGAAGAGGAGAAAAAGAAAGTCAGACTATTGATTTTTCTCTCTTCTCCTCCCAATTCTGCTTTGTGTCACACAAGGGGGCAGTTTTGAGATCAAAAGCCCCTGTACAATCTCTCTGCCTTTATTTTGTTACACTTACTCCATTTTCTTTTTCGTCTTACCTGTCTCTTCCTCGTCTTCTCCACTTTCCTATTTCAGTATCCCTTCACTCTGCCAGATTTCTATCGTCATCTGTCTCCACCCTACTCCCCTTTCAGTCACACACAGCCCCTCCTCCCTGTATATTTTTCTGTCTGACAGCAGTGCCGGGGGCCTGGGGCAGTTGAGGGGAGGTGTAGTAGTCATTAGCTGAGCACCTCCACTCTGCTACAGGGTGGGAGGATGAGGGAGGAAAAGAGGAAGAGGAGGAGGATGTAGTGTGGCTGATCCAAGATTATCTCAGTTCTCAGTTGCATGTTTCCTCCTCTGTTCTGTTTCGTTTCGTTTTGTCCTTCCCCTGCATGCTCCTAATGGCTTCCTAATGACAGCTTGCAGGCACAACACACCCAGCCATTTATATCCATCTCAGCAGAGAGACTGGGTGTGTGTGTGGAGTGTTTAGAGGACAGGGGGGACATTAAAAAGCAGATGCACCTCATCTACAAACACACACATGCTGTTAGCCATTAGCCTACGCTGTCCCTGTTTAAACAACAGTAGCCCGGGGCGGATCTGCATGAACCTGGAGGTGACACAAAGAGTTTTAGCATCTTACCAGGAGTAGCCACATGTTGTTTGAAAAACATTATTAGAAGAGGCTAGTTTGTTTAAATACCTGCAGGCTATTTTTACTTGCAATTCACAATCTGGCTCTATTTCTCGTTCTTTCTCCACACACATCTCACATAGAGGTGCAAACAAATCAACAACTTGGCACCAAACTGTCAAGATTTTTCACCACTGGTTGTGAAAGTAAATGTTGACCTGTAACTAATAAAGCAAGAGGTGTGAAACAGCTCCCACTTATACTCTCTCTGTATGCCAGTTGCCATTCAAATCCAGTTTAGTCAAGAAGACTGTTTATGTGGTTATACTTGACGATACGCATTAGGAATCCTGGCTGCATTAATCCAGCAGCATGCTAAAGATTTAACTCACTGCCTAGGGCTAAGAGAAGACAACACAGCAAACACTTATTATTGACATATGGATTACATAACGTCCAGAGACAAGCCTTGCCACGGCAAGTATAGTGTTACATTGGGAAATGGACTACAGTAGAAGAAGCTCGGGTGGCGGAGGCAGTACTCAAAATTTCAGCAACAACTGCAGTGTATGTCAAGTTAGAACCACAGGGATAAATGAAGAACCAAGAAATTCAGTAGAGCGCCTGATTTGAAGTGCAGAACGCAATTGATTTTTATTTTTTTTTTACTATCAGCTGACAAGTGTGCATGACCTGAGTGTTGTGTCTACATTTAAACAATGTTTCATTGACGGAAGGCAGGCGGGAAGTTGCTGTTGAAGTTAATTTAAGGAATAGATCTTTGTGGAAGAAACAAAACACTATTGGGGCTTTGGACCCCCTACATCGACCCAGCAGATGGGGAAAAAGTCTCGCCTCAGGTTTGTGAATGTCTGTGTTTACATATTTGTTACAGCACTAGATATGTGAAACAATAGACAGCATTTGTTCATTTTTTAAATAAAAAGTTGGCAATCATTTTTTACAGAAATGTTGCTAATTACAAACAAGTAAGAAACAGGCATGCACACAAACACACACACACACACACACACAGTGAGGGAGCTCTATATTAATATCTTACCTGCATGGTGTATGTGAGACAAGTGAGATCCTATCTGCTTCTGAAAATCATTAAATACATTCCTCCTGGGCTGAAAGGAAAATCCCTCAGCAGATAAAGAGTGTGTATGTCTGTGTGTGTGTGTGTGCGTGTGTGTGTGTGTGTGTGTGTGTGTATTGGGGGTGTGGATGTGGGATCAAATCAACACCTTCTCACAGGCTCTCACTGTGATGTCTCAGCATGTGATGAAAAGGTACGCCACCCGAGGCAGGCAGGCTGTGACCACACAACCAGACACACCAGTTATCTGAGAGCAGTATAAAGGGGATTGCTTTCCCAAGATCAGTTCAGTGTTCATTTGTTTAAGACCTCAGATTTTAAGTTAGTTTATATTCTAATATAATATATAATATTATATTATATTCCGGATACGAAAAAGTTAAAATAACTGTCCTTATTTCCATCAAATTTAACTCGCAATTTTCTCCTGAGATTACAAAAAAATAGAGTTGCCACTGAAAGCACATCCTCAGCTGTTAGCAGAGCCGGTGGCGGCCATATGATCACAGTGTTGACAGCTCTCCATGACCTCATCCATTTAAGTCCATTTTCAGCTCAGAGGAAAAAAAGAAGTGAGTGAATAGAGGAATTGAAAAAACTGGGAAGACAAATAGGGAGACAGAGAAGAGATAAGGAGAGTCAGTGAGATACAAGGAGAACATTTCAGAAGAAATGCAGAAAGGAACAAAGGAGAGAGAGAATGAAGAAGAGACAGAGAGGGGAAAAGAGAACATCTGGCAGCCAGTCACAATGCAAATACACTTCAAAGCACTGCTGCAAAAGGTGGTATCAGATAGTGAATGCTGCAGAGAGATGGGGTTCTGGGAGGTGACTTAGAAACGTAACCTGCATCTTTAAAACACATGCAAACGCTTTCATGTACCTGAACAATCCACAAGCACAGGGGGGGAGGATTCTAGGATGAGAGAATATAAAGTTGTTAGGGTTCAAGTAAGGTTATCAAATCTGACACATGGAACAAGATTGTTATTGTTATTATTTTGTGGACCTTAATGCTCTCTTTAATGTGGTGTGAGCTTCTCACACTGGCTGTCTAATCAGCCTCTTCTCTTTCAGTTCTAATTCACTTAACATGGCCGAAATGAGAAAAAAAGAGCTGATGGCCGAGATAATTGAGCTGACTCACAACCTGTCTATATACCAGTTTGTACACGAGGCCCCCACACACACATTAGCCTACACATTTGTTCAAAGATGCTCACTCACTTGTGCATATACCTGCAAGCGCGCACACGACGGATGCACACGGCCACAAGACGGCGATCAGGATGGAGTGGATAATGAAACTGCTTCTGACCCTGTCCACTTATGATCTTCTGTCCATTACCCAAATGGACACCACTCTCTCTTATTGATCACAGTCCCTTCTCTTTCACTTCTCCTTTGCTCTTGTCGTTACCTCTCCGCTCATCTGCATTGCTCCGCTGATGGTTTCCGTGGCCGTTGATGGGACAATAAATCAGAGGCCGCGCCTAGTGATTATCACCGCAGAGACCAACTGAGCACACACTCCTCGACCCCTGAAAACCCCAAATGTCCTCATTGGGAATGATGCACACATCTTAAGACATGCACAATGGGTGTCCAATGGGCAGGTGTCCTCTAGCTCAAGTCTGCCTTTTGGGAATAGGTGTGTGTGTGTGTGTGTGTGTGTGTGTGTGTGTGTGTGTGTGTGTGTGTGTGTGTGTGTGTGTGTGTGTGTGTGTGTGTGTGTGTGTGTGTGTGTGTGTGTGTGTTTTATGAGTTACGAGAGCAGTAATGGAATCCCTTCCTTGATGTGAGGTGCTCAGCCCATTCCAAGTCTCGTCAACCGTGAAAATGTCAGCCATGATCTAGAGGGTCTGGAGCAGGTTTATGACATCATCAGTGTGCTGCCACAGCAGAGATATGGCGCAGAGAGCCCTGACAGTCTGATCTATCCACAAGGTCTCAAGTCGTGCAAACAGTCACAAAATGTTGGTACACAACCTTTTCCAAAGTGCTTCATTCTCTCCCAAACAGAATGAGACACTTCAGACAGCAGGGCTGCATGGAAAGCGGTTTGAACTAAATCAAAAAGGTACACACTGAAAGCCAAACAGGAAACCTACGAGTGTGTTGTGGGTAACACAGGGGGACACTGGATATAGGCATTTTAGCCTGGTATTTAGTCTGTGGCAGGGGCTTTGCTACATGTCTGGTGTCTGCCTTTGCCACTTTTGGTGCCAATCCAAGCAAACTTGCAAGACTGTAATCAGAACAGGACAATCACAGGGGATTAATACTAGCATACACCCTTCACCACATATGGACATTAACATTAAGACACTTAAAAATATGCAAGTACAAACACAAGCATGTGCATACACATACTTGGGCATACACACAAAGGAACCCACAGATGTACACAGTGGGCACGCTAACCCCGAGTCTAGCTCCTGATTTCTAAACATATGGTCGCCTCCATGTTGCATGTTGAAATGCGAGAGGCTGAACTTATGGAAATTATGTTTCACTCACTGTCAGGAGACTAATGTAAATAAATGTTCTCCAACAAGGTCTCTCACTTTAACGTGGAGAAAGCATCGCCTCTCAGTGTATCTTGGACAGACAAATGATGTTGGTTGTTATTCAAGGCCTCCGCCCTGATCGTTGTTGGCATATTTCTTAGTAACAGTGAGTCGGCGCTGCCATTAGTGCCAAAGATCATAGCCATACATCTTTTCAACGCGGTAAAGTGAACACCAACATGTCTGTTTACGTTTGCATGCAGGCATATGTTTTTTTTTCACGTGTGTAGATGTGTTACCTTTCATGAGAAAAAAAAACACTTTGTAGCCTACTTGGAAATAAAATGTATGAAACACCCAGGACCCTTGTAAGGATGCAAAATAACACTAAAGACCTCAGGAGAACCACAGGTGGAGAAACGGAGAGACATAATTGAGAAAAAATGAGAGAGAAAGCAGAAAAGGGGGAAAAAAGGGAGGAAAGAGCGAGCACAAATGAGCAGGACAGAAAGTAGGAGTAAAAAGAGCGCTATGTGGATAGTGGTAAATGATAGGGTGCAACTAAATGAGGGTATGTAATTTGGGGTGTTTAGTAATTACATTGGTTTGACAGAGCCATGTCAAACCATCCCTTTGTTGATCTCCCACTGCTCGGCTCCCTGCTTTTCTGCCAGCACCCTCATGTTTTCCACATTTAGCTCTTCTCACTCTCTTTCCCGCTCTCCCTCCCACTTGCTATAGCTTTAAATGCAGTCAAAAGGTTTTACCAGCTGTATGTCCCGTCCCGTCTGCCCTCTTCTTTTGACAAGCTTGAAATATAGAGGAAAATGTTAATATGTTTTCTAGTCACTGGCCAGGTCTACGAAATTCATTTATATTGTTGAATGCTGTGCCAAGAATTTCACGGCGGGTGCGTGTGATCTTGTGGTGATTTATTTGATCCCAAAAGCATATTATTCTGAAGTGTGTGTGTGTGTGTGTGTGATTATGCTTGGGGGGGGGGGGGTTGCGTGTGTGTCTAAAAGAGCGAGAGAGAGAACTAGTGTTTATGTGTTTATATTATACATTACTAAGTCTACGTGTGTCCAGGAACATATCCCTAAATCTCGAGCACCAACTGTGTCATGGAGTGTTTGGTTGGAAATTTAAAAAAATGGAAATGTTACTTTTTGCTCAAACATCAATATCCACATGCTGAGTTGATAAAATCCACATTAGTGAGGCAGGAAACCGGCAATAAAACCCAACACATGGAAACAGTCAGGCTCCTGTGATTTCGCAGTAGTATATGGGCTCTCCAATGAATATAAACTATGATATACCAATGATGAAAGACTAAACAGAGAATAAAGTGGGGTATAGAGGGATAAAGAAATAAAGGAGACATGTTGTGTGAATGTGTGTGTCTGATTATCTTGGATTCAATAACAGTTGATGTCACCAAGCACTGAAGTCATAAAAATACTCCATCTCCATTGAATATTCAATATTCAAGTCTTTCCAACTCAAAGTTTTTTCTTTCTCATGAATGGTCAACACATTTTACACAAGTTAGTTTGGCTGTTTCCATATGCTGATACCATAAGGACAAATGATGTCTCTGCAGCACACACACACACACACACACACACACACACACACACACACACACACACACGTAGAAAAGGACTGAAAGGGTGTTGAAATGAACATAAAGCCGGAATTAGTTTAACCACCCTAAAACCCTGGGAGAGCCATTCTTTTAAACCCACCCCCTTATAACATTACATGACCACAGATTTTTAACAACTGCACACACAAGCGTATAAACACATATCCACATACCCAGGCACACACATGCACGTTCACACAATCACATAAGCACTATGCCGCTTCTCAGTTCTATTTGACTGCCCCGGGCCCCTTACAGTGTTTGAACCCTGACCTTGTCACATTCGAGTGGGTCCAAGGGGGAAAGGGAGGATTCTAAGAGTTCGATTTTACATGGAGGAGGTTGCGGAAAGCCCGACCCTCAGACAAAAGCCCCGGTTGTGGCGGGTGTCTGTGGGTCAGGGTGGGTCACGGTTCAGCCCCACACCCTAACCCTCTTTCTGTCTCTTGCCTTCTTCTCTTCCATCCATCTCTCTTTTCAATGGGGAGGAAGATCCGAGAGGAACAATGGCCTTCTTCTGCCCCCACTATCATCCCCAAAGTGGGGATGCATACTGAACAGGGGCCATTGCGAGCCAAGGGGTTCCTCTTGCTGCTTAACCTATTTTTCTCCTCTTCTATGCTTTCACCTCCTCTTGCCCATTAAACTCTCCGCTTTCCATCTCCTCCACCCCTCCTTCTTCCCATGATACCCTCATTCTGCCTCTGCTTGTTACAATCTGAAACCAACTAACCAATGTTGTTTTTCTTATCTGATAGCGTTGCCTGCTTTTTATGTCCTATGTGATGAAATAAACATTACATGACCAGATTACACACGATCAGATAGTAATCTATGTTGCCTCTGCATCATTTCCTGCAACCCACCACCACCACCGCCTCCCCCACCTTTCATTCATTCTCTTGCCCTCTTTTTTTCCAAGTCTGCCTATCCAGAGGGCCTCACAGGCCTCTCTCCAGCTGGCACTACAAGCTGACCTTTGCCACAACAAAACAGCTAGAACGCTCTCTGTCTCTGCCTACACGCACGCAAACACACACTCACGCAAACACACAAAGACACGTGGACCTACTACTACATTTGCAGCAGGAATGCCAGTAGGAGCACGAAAGAGGCCATGCTAGAATACAAAATGAGAGCCTTGTTCCTCTTTCAGCTGAGGGTTAAACTAAAGAGTCCCCCCTGTTCTTCCCTCAGCCCTCCATTTTGTGCTTGTCTGACCCATCTAGTCCTTCTAGTTGCACCTTAGCAAGGGGGCTCACTCTGGAAAGTGGCAGCCAATGTGGGTCCAAATGTGATTAATTTGCTGCATTCACCAGAGTTGTTCTCCACACACAATAGAAATGGACTGTCTAGGAGTCCATTAAAAAGCCTTACAAGCCAGAGGGCCCCCATCCCAGGCACTTGGCAACGACCAGGAGGTCACACGATGCAGTCAAAAAGTTTTCAAAGGTGTGTGTATGTGTGAGGGAGAGTGTACACGGCAGGGCGTGCATGTGTGCATACTTGAACGTTTATTTAACCAGAGAAATAATATTTTGATAGCCTGGCACGTCACAATATCTTACAATAATTCAGCATAACAAGAGGTGCTTACACTGTGTGATGGGAGCCCATTAAAAGGAATTCCTGAGGTAATCAATCATGAAAGGTGATTAACGTGAAGTGAGATCATAGAAAGCTCTTGTTCAGCTACATTTTAATATTTGTGTTGTGCATTTTGTTTGCATGTTATTGGAGCTCCTGCTCAGTCAGAGATGATCTTTAAAGCAGTGCATATAATGCTAAATTCATCCGAGAGAGAAAGCACTAGGAAGTAAATTCACATTAGAATAGAAAGATCAGTTTAAACAACAAGTTCCCCCGAGGCATGAAGAACACAGAGAGTAGTAGATATACACTATGCACTATTTTATGCACTGCACATCTTCCCTTGCATTTGTGTTATACTCTGCTCATGAAGCTTCTCTCTGTCTTTGTTTTCTTGACTCTCTCCCTCTCTCACCCACTCGGTCTCATTTGCTGAAACAACGCTGAGTGCTGAAACAATGTCATAATTAGTCCTGATTGATGTAGCATATTAAGCAGCAAACAATTAGCATACAGTATATTGCTACTCTGGCCATCTGAGAATGACTGATGTGACTGACCCACACTAAGCACAAGCTCAATAATACAGAGAGAGAGAGAGAGAGAGAGAGAGAGAGAGAGAGAGAGAGAGAGAGAAAGAGACGCACAAACACTCAGAGGAGAGAGAAAGAGAGCGTTGCTTCATAAGAAGGGGCCACAGAATCATGCACATTATGTTGCAAACCTTTTTGTTCTGTTATTTCTGTCACAAACAAATCAATTGAATTTGTGAGATAAAAGGTTGAAAGCTCTCATGAGTAATTTTAAGAATTGTTCTGAATTTTGAATACTAAATAAGCGTGTTTTTGCCACAGTATGCCAGAGAGATAATATTTGTTTTAGGGTTCAAATGGTGACTGGAGTGTAAAATCTTTAGATTTCAAGAATTCATTATGTACTTTTATTGTACATACAAAGAGTGAATGAGGAAACACCAGGATTTAAGAGTTAAGTTGGCCATATTAGGAGCAACACAGTATAGTTCAGCTCTGACCAAACACGTTTAATATTACTTGTTGTCATCATTATGTACCAAGAAGGCTTCATTCACATAGAGGAGAAGAGAGAACTATTGTAAAGTTGTCCATCAAAGGGGAATGTTAACACCTAGGCTGTATAACAATGCACAAATGATTACAGGTTGTATATTTTCAAGTACTGAAAGGCACTCAGCAAAGTGAAACCAGAGTGGAACATTGTGAGACATTTTTGCAGTTTGAATGCTGTGTGTGTGTGTGTGTGTGTGTGTGTGTGTGTGTGTGTGTGTGTGTGTGTGTGTGTGTGTGTGTGTGTGTGTGTGTGTGTGTGTGTGTGTGTGTGTGTGTGTGTGATTATGCTTGTCAGGGCATTCATGTGGACACATACTGTATGTGTGCACAGGAAGCCGCCTGTGTCCAACAGGCCACATAAGCTGCGCTAGCGAAACTGAAGGGGGTGAATTATCCAGCTTTGTTCTTAGTATGGGACATCATCTTATCCCTGTACAAAGCAGAGGCCGAGACAGGGCCTCTGAAACCACTGCGACTCATTTTTTCTTTATCTGTCAGACAAATGAGAGGCAGGGGTTCATATGTAGGAAGGGTTCAAGGCATACATGGCGGGGACTTTTACTTTTACATTTCAGCAGTGTAAATTTGAAACAAATTCCACGTTTATGATCCAAAATGTGCACAGAACCACTTATTATGATTTTCTTTTCCTTTTTTCCTATGTCTATCTTACACTATTTCTGCCCGCTGTTCTTATCCATTTCTCTCTGGTGCAATACCAGACCTTGTGCAGCTAGTACAGGGTCTCTAGAGCTTGCAAATCCCTGTGAGAGCTCCCACAGCAGCTACAAGCCCAGCCTAGGGCTCCCTACCTGGGGCTCTGTGCTTTGGATGTTTCCTTGGGGACCCGGAGACATGGGGGAGGGCAGGCTGGCAGAATAAACACAAATTTAATACTACTGGGAAGATTTAAGAGGTGAGAGTAAGGAAGAGATCATGGGAGGTTATAAAAGCAGATGAAGTCAGAGGATAACGGAGTCAGAAAAGTGGAGAATAGCAATGTTGAGAAAAGGATAAGTGAAGCAGTTGCTAGCAAACCAGTCTTTTCTGTGATCAAAGTATGCCACTCTCCTAGGCATGGGTAGGTATGACTGGGCAGGTTTCCCAGATGCAAACTAAACAACAGATATGAGCGAATGAATAAGGTGTCTTTCTTTAAAAGAACAATGGCTTGCTTGGAACACCCAACGAGTTTGTTTCTGCATTTTATAGAGCCGTCAAGCCTCTTTCTAGTTTAAGCTCCAGCAGAAGATGTTTCATTATCAGATATTTTAACTGAACAAATCAGCTTGTTTGTATCCATTTGTGGGATAAATGGATTGAAACATAGGCGCAGGACTGACACCTCTGAGCTGTTTCTGATTCTGCCATATATCTGGCATTTGAGAGAATGCTGACTATGCCTTAAGTATATGCATATGTGTGTGTGTGTGTGTGTGTGTGTGTGTGTGTGTGTGTGTGTGTGTGTGTGTGTGTGTGTGTGTGTGTGTGTGTGTGTTTTTTTTTTTTTTTTTTGTGTGTGTGTGTGTGTGTGTGTGTGTGTGTGTGTGTGTGTGTGTGTGTGTGTGTGTGTGTGTGTGTGCCATGGCGTTGAAAGAATGCTACCATAAAGCCACAGGGAATGGAGGGCGCACCTCATCTCCCGCCAACAGAAAAGGTCAAGCTCCTCAATATTAACTCTGGCTCAGGTCACCACACTGATTACGCTACAATAACCATTTTACACAGTGCATCTATGGACCGCCTACACCCCCACGCACACTCCCACGTACACACACTTTTTACTCTGCCTTGTCCTCACACGTCCATTTGGAATTAAAACCCGCCCCGAGGGAGGGCCCTGTTGGCGCCCCATGCAGACATACATAAACACATTCTCACACAAGCGTCCGCAATCACGATCCTTTATAATGGTCTTAGCATAAACCCAGAGCCCTCGGGGACCCTTGCTCCCCATGCTACGCCACACAGTGGAAATATAAGTTGATATGGTAGAAGTGTGAAAATGCACACGGACACACATGCACACACACAGACTGCAGGAGGCACGAAAGCAATACGCCATTAGGGCTCAAAGAATGTTGGAGGTTTACACAGGGGACTTGACTTAACCTCCAGCCATGGTCCAATCTCAGCATTTCTTCACACGACGCCAGATTGGAGTTAGATTAGGCTAAAACCTTAACCCCCTCACCCCTCTCAGGCCTTCCATCCCTTCAGCCCCCTCAGTGCCAGTACCATCATCATGAATTATGGCATGCTGCAACATTTTGGGAAAGATGTCGCAAATCTGTTTTGATTTATGATTCTGACCAGTTATGAAATGTGGTCACTGTTTCACTGCATGTGCATGTAAACTATTTGACATGAAGGAAACTGTTGATAGATGATAGTAAATCATGTCATGGTTTCTTGGCAAACCTGTTGACAGAACAAGCTTCTGCAGGCTTCAAAGAAACCAGTAATGGTCATGTGTGAGTGTTTCAAACACACCCCCACCCTCCCCTTTTGTTAATAATTACAGAGATGAAATACACAAATTTTCTTGCAAATTTGTGGTATTCTGATTGCTGCCACATTGGAAAAAAAGACTGGAATTAAATAAATCAATTAAAACTGTGAGGAAGGCAAAAAGGAGACAGGGGAACAAATGCAACGAGGGTAAATATATAAATAAAGAGAATGAAAAGAGCAGAAGTCATCATGATTGAATTAATTTTGGCTCGGTGGAGCTGTATTAAGTGACACCTTGTGAAACGTGTGGCTAAAGCTGTCTTCTGCGGCGCCTCCTTTCTACACTGAATCATCCTAATCCTGTACTGCTAAATGTCTGTCTTTGCTGTCTACAATGCCTTATATTAGCCTAGTGTTGTGTTAAATTAAGTGGCTGAGCTTTCCCTCCTGTTATAGAAACAGAGAAAGGGAATGCAGTGGTGCAGATACAAATAGAACATGATTATATTTAATACTATTATACCATCATGGTCATAAGGCGTCCTGGTGAGCAACAGGGTCAAGTTGATTTTTGAATTTGTATCTGTTTCTCTGTCTTTCTTGTCAAAACAACAAAACCTCACTCTAAAAATGCTCTTTAAAGTGTTAAAGTGACAATTTATTAGTATTTCACGTAACATATTTTCAAAATACATAATCTGGACAAACCGCACACAAACTGATTTTAACACTAAAAACTCCACCTGTATTCGACCAGTAGCGTCTTCATTATCATCACTGCGGATTCAGAGTTGAGCTAGCTGATAAATCGGTGTGAATTGTGAGTCTGGCTTCTCCTATAGCCATGTTGGCCACCAGCAAGCAACAGCTTGGATAAATCACATTTACCGCTAAGAGATGCCACACACTCGCCTATCCAAAAGCTGACAAATGAGTTCTAGGTAGAAAGGGGAGTCGTGACGGATCTCCTCCCTGGTCTCATATCTGCTCCTACTGTGATCTGGACCATCCGTGGGTGAGGGATGAGACTCTGGGAGCACAGGAGAAACACTTTGTCATCTCTGATGATGAGAAGGAGGAACTGTCAGGTATAATCAGCAGGGTGACAGGGGTGGAAGCAAAGAGGGGCACAATTTGAGGATGGATGAAAGGAAGCTGGCATCCTTCTTGTTAACACAAATTATTAATCCCGCTCTGTTTGCTGCAGAGTTTAGAGTTAAACAAGAGGGAAAGTAATACTTTACCTGTCACACTCCCCTTTGGGATTGTTTTAACAAATTGCCCACTGGTTGCAATCACAATGTCTGTTCAGACACAGTTTCTCCACACTACTAGGATTGGTATTTGTTCTTGTGACCGTGACCTCTACATGATCACATTAAGCAAATACATGGTCAGGTCTTAATCACAATCAGTTGCCTAAAGGAGACATTATACAAAACAGTGGACGAAACTCTGTACATAAATAATTGTCTTCTACATGTTTGACTAACCATCTTCTTTTCCTTTCAAATGATCTGCTGTGCAAGCCATCATTATGGTCAGCAGGTTGGGAGTGGAAAATCCCAGGATGAACTTGTTTGTTTAAGAAAATGATAAAGAAATTCAAAGTGAACGTCCCAACACTCCCCTACTATGTCTCTGTGTTTTATCAAAACTACAGAGCATGTAAAATAGCAGACAACCTTTACTTATTTGATATCATTGTTGCCCTATTTGATGGCAAAATGGAGCCTGTGATATTGATTAAGTTAATGATCTACCCATTTTCCCAATGGGGAATATGGATAAATAATATCTGCCAATAAACAGTGCACAGACAGCGTAAGCAGCAAAGGGGAAAAGGATCACTTTAAGCAATCAATTACCTCATTTGATTCCCCGCCTGTAACAGAGACAGTGTGAGCCAGAAAGTCCCAGGGCAGACCACAATATGATTCAGAACGGTTCAAAAACTGAAAACAATACAGTATCACCACGACTGAGCAGCTATTGAAGAACTGACGAAGGAAAAAGAAAACACAATGAAAAGAGCATTATAGGCCTTCTTGTATCTTGGATTCATTAAAATCACATACCAATGTCAAAAAATTAAACATAAACAAGACAGCACAGAAACTAGTTTTTACCATATTGAATCTTCATATTCAAATTCATCGAGCTTTGCAGGTTTTCACTTCAGTTTTATATACATATTATTTAAATCCATTCTCAATTATACTGCCTTCCCTCTTTAATATCCCAAGTCTCTTGCTCTCTCACTCTCAAGTGTGCAACCACATGCACCCCCTCACCCTGACACACACACACACACACACAAAAAAAACAGAAACCTGATGTTCTGATCACAAGGACGAGAAGGCTTTATTATAGTAGATAGAGTGAATAAAATACCTTTATTAGCTTATAAACCACTGTAGTGCTGCAATAATTCTATAACTATACCTATCTACCCTGAACCAAAAAGACAAACTACACTCATGTGCACACACACACACACACACACACACGCACACACACATTCTCATGCGCTCTTTTCTCTAACCTGCCTCGATGTGTTTACGAATGTGTGTGCATTTGCAGAACAGGATCTGTTGACCCTTTCATTAAAAGAAGAGCTCGCCATCTAACTAACTAAATTTGCAAAGCAATCCCCGGCTGGATCTTATTTTGCTGCTGCAAAGCACATTTTTTTTAATTTCTATTGATTGACGAGAAAAGCAGAACTGCAGAACAAAGTTTTTACCTTTCTGTCAGGCTTCAGGCCTTAAAGAGAGTGCAGCGTGTATGTGTGAAAGGAGAGGGAGAGAGAGCTCTTTTTATCTCTTTTCCACTCGCTGACCTCCAGATGGAATCAGGGAGCTGTCGTGAAGCACAGTGCCCAGAGAGGGCAGAGGTTTCTGGGCTACCTTTTCACCGTGTGGACCCTACGTCCACAGTCCCCTCGCAGGAATGAAAGAGTAGAGACAGATGAAAGCAGCAAAGAGGGGATGACTCCCCTGATCCCCTTCTGTCTTCTCCGTCACCCACCCAAAGGAAAATTTAATAAAGTCCACATACCGAGAGCCACACAAGAGAGAGATGAGAATACATGAAAGGAAAGATGGAGAGATGGAGAGATGGCGAGAAGAGGAGATGGAGGGGTGGCAGTGATGACTGACCCCTCTCCCACCGTGTCATCTCTGACCTTCAGCATAGCCAGAGAGCATTGAACCCTGGGAGGCAGGATGAAACACAGAGATGCCACATACACACACACGGGCAAAACACAAACAACGCTGACACAAAAACAGAGGTTGTGCACGGACCCACTTACAAAACACACATACCGCTGACACAAGCACACTCCCTCACACACAAGTATGTGCACATATATTTAAGTTCAGCATCAATTCCTGTGAAATTGGTCTGCGGATTATCTGCCAATTTCAAAAATAGGATTTGAAATAATATGCCTGTGATTCAGCAGAGAATGAGCCCTATTCATAAAGGTATAAGAAAGCAAGAGTCATGGGATCAGCAACAGACTGAGCTCTACACACACACACACACACACACACACACACAGCTTCTGGTTCGAGTGACTGTGACCTTGAGGAAGGATTTGGCGAGTGTGTGAGGAGGGGGGTGCTGGGTGAAACAAAGTGGGCCATGTTGGCATCATGGACCACTCATACAGCGACACACACACACACACACAGTGTTAGCTTTGGTAACATTAATGTGTCCTCTTTCATAGATGATTACTCCCAGCAGGAGAGGGGGCATCTCTTTAATGACAGTCTTTCACACCCAAAACACTACCATCAGACAAGAGGGAGGGAACAGGGGAGATATTTTGGAAAAAAGGAAAGCAATAGTTGACGATAAAGGACATGAGGAAGTGAAGAAGAAGGAAGGAAAAAGGGAGGACAAATGAAGGTACAGTATGGGAAAACAGAAGAGGGATGTGATAAACACTGGCTACAGGGAGAAAGAAGATGACTAGGTAGGTATGACTAAACTAAAAACGAAGTCAGGAAAGATGAAACAAAAAAAGTTAAAGAATGAAGGTGAGAGTGGGAAAAGTTTAGGAGACAGAAAATGAGCAAATAATGTAGATAAAGTTAAACAGTGCAACGGATGTATTCTGTTTTCTGTGTGTGTGCAGAAGAAGTCTATGCGTCTGTCAAGTGCCAGCCAACAGATGGTGCCTAATATATGGAGGGGGCACCGCCACTCAGGACACAGCAGGAGCTAAGGACCCCAAGTGGTGCTCACACAGTCATCAACTACCAATGGACTTGCTCTCTAAAAAGAACAACACACACAAACACATACATGACTAATGCATTTAGACACGTGAAAACACAGATTGATATACACTCGTTACTGAAACACTCACTTATTAATGTACAGTGTAATTCTATAGATATGCCAATTAAAGGGTCAGTTCACCCAAAATAAAGAAAATAAAAACCAACAAAAAAATTCAACTATACATCTTCCGGTTTCTCTGGATTTATTTTTTTGCTGGAACTAATTTTTACCAGAGAAATAGAGCCTATGAATACTGTTGCCGGGTTTATGGATTATCCAGAGCAACAGGGACACTGCTGAGCGGGAGAGGGTGGGAGACATTGGATAAGAGAAAGGGAGAAGTCTCAGAAAAGGATATCTCAAAACAACTAAAATTAGAACTTTTTGCATGACTATACAACTAGAGGTAAGTGAGAAAATGTGTGGGTTTTTTTTGTAATTTGGGTGAACTGACCCTTTGAGTTTGAGGTTAATTCAATTTCCCACAGAGTTAATTCCGGAGGTGAATTTTCTTCAGAATCAAATCACTAAAACACATTTTGTCATCAAATGTCTGTCATATCCAATCTGTCACAAAATCAGGTCTTTTAGCCCACGCTTTTATCAGGGCCAAGTTACGATTAATGAGCAGGTGAGGGTACAACATCAAGAGCACTCAACGCTGGCTGTCAAATCTGCGACTTCTCGTTTATGGCACCATCTCTCTAACCACAAGGCCACCTTGTCTGCCCTTGTAAAATAATATAGAGACTGCAGTAATGGCATACATTTTGGTTGAGTACAGTATAACGTGAATTAAACTAAACCACTGATCCATGCTCAGATACATATGCACACATCCCCCTCCAACACACACACACACTCACACACACACACAGCATAATATCTACGTGGCTTGCATGGTGTCTGTCTGGCGTAGACCCCAGTGCTGATGCTGCTGTGACAGCTGTCTGAATCAGCAAGATCCAACATTGACTGACTGACTGGGAAGGTACAGCCAAGCAGGAGCCGAGGGTGAAGGTGTGTGTTCGCGTATGCATGTAAATGTGTGTCTTTGTCTGTGTTTGTACATGTACACGACTGCTCAGGCTGTGAGTGTGCGCAGGTATAATCTGAGATGTGTGAGCATGATTGTGAAAATGAATGAAAAAAGGGAAGAAAATGAGAGCATGAACCATGTGGGATGAATTAGGCGTTCCTGTTTAAAAACAGGTCTTGAAGGCCCGTTGAAAACCTTGGTGTGAACAAAGAGGAACTGTTAGTCACACCGGCCCCCCTTGGGCTGCCCCGTCTTGTGACAAGCAGTGAATCAGAAGCCATTTACTCGGTAATACACAGAAATAATAGCGTGTCCAATCAGCTGCTATTCTAATAGCCCTAAATTACTCAGCAATACCACCCTGTCAATTTGAACTTACTTTTCCTTGGGCCTAATGTCTAATGGGAACCTATTGTATTCTTTGTCTAGCCAGGACTTTGTAGAAATTGCAATTGTGCATTCAATCAACCGGTAATGTTCTCTAAGCACTGTGCTGTGATGAGCTTCATTGTGTCCACTAGGTGTGTCTATTTATTTATTTGTGTGTACTGTACACAGATATGGGTGTATCTATCTGGAGGTGTTGCTGTGGTAAATATTTGCGTCTGTTCACCTGACATTACAGCTGATGCTTTAACTACATAATTCATGGTATAAATACACACACTGCATTATGTAATACTGTACAAAATAAAGGTGACTCAATGAACAGAAAGGTGAATGAGGTTCTCATTTCTCACAGATATGAGTCATTCTAACTCTGTCTCAGGGTTCTTTTCTTTATCGCCTTCCACTAGTACCTTTTTTAAATTCAGTCCATATAACTGGGCACTTTACACTATTAAACCCTCCCTCACCCCGCCCCCACGGCAGCTCCCAGTGTCTGATCTAGAGACACAGGTCATTTGTCATCAGAGAGGAGAGCTCAAGGAAACGGCAAGCCCAGCATGGGAGCGCCACACTGGGCCTGACAGCTCTCAATGCTGCTCTACAGAATCGCTGAATACAGTCAAGTAGTCAAGTACATGTAGCAGTTGGAGAGGAAGAGAGACAGGGACGGAGAAGTGGTGTCAGTGTGTCTCCGACTGTGTGTCAGTTCTCCCTGACTTCTTTACTTTGAGGGGTCTGTGTGTGTTTGAGCCTATATTTGCTCGCCTGTTTGTTTTATTCTCAGGACAGCTCGACTGGGGACAAAGAGAAGGTTAAAGCGGAGAAGTCTGCAGATAGTCAGCTCTGCATATATAGTGTAACCTACACACACACACACACACACACACACACAGAAATGCACATGAACTTACACTCCTGTACAATATCCACACAGGTTAAGGGGTTATAATGGTGAGTGTCCTGCTCTCCTGTGCTCTCACTGACCCCCATAAGAACCAATATCACTCTCATTACTTACACACACAACACACATATATACACACATTCAGACTCTCATTACAAGCAATCCCAAGAAGGGAGGAGGAGGCAAAGAGGAGAAGAGGGGCACTGTAAATGCTTTTTCAGTCTCTTAACTTTCCCACCCTTCTGCATTATGACTTTGCATCAAAAGCGAGGTAGTGAGGAAGGAGGAGGCACGTAATGCGAATCAAATAATCAAGAAGGTGGGTGTAGAGAGTGGATAGACTAGAGGAGGAGGTGGAGGAAAGACACAGGGACAAACAGAGTGTACAATAGGCAGAGAAAACAGGTAAAAAGGATGAAGAACAACAGGACGCTGGCTAAAGAATAGCCTACCCCCGCTGTGACACTGTTATAGTGTGCACTTGTATTTTATCCCAGTGTACATGCAGATACTGTATTGATTTGAGCTGTAAGGGGTATGCAATGGCAGAGGGGTATTAAATAAAGAAAGGGGGGGAAAGAAAGGATGAGAAAATCAATTCATTCTGCCTTAATGGCAGACTGAAAAAGAAGTAGAGAAAAAGAAAAAGAAAAAGAGGACAGAGAGCGGGGAAAAAAGGGGAAGAAGGGAAGAAATAAAATTAAATAGAGTTGTGTTGGTCAGGAAGCCAAGCTGGTTCATTTGAGCCAGGCTGTTGTGGTAGATATCCTTTCTCTGCATCCTTGCCTCAGCCCAGACTCATGGCTCCTTTTGTCGCTGGATGCTCTGGTCAGCACATTCTGCCTCTTTGTCTGCAGAACCTTCAGTTGTCAATAACTGTATTGCTACCAAGGGTGGGTGGAAAGCCACTTTTGGATGCACACACACACACACACACACACACACACACACACACACACACATATACAGGATAATAGCCATGGATACAGACAGGTGCACAAAATGCACAACACAGCTCACAGATACCTGCCTCAAATAGGTTGGAAGCCAGTTTTCTGTGTCACCAAATGTCAAAAGTGTGTGTCTGTGAATGTAGGAGTCTGTCTACAAGTTGTGTGTAGTATTCAAAACATTGCGTGCCAAGAATCACCCTGGGAGATCGTTTTGTGCCCCCCCCCCACGTGACCCAACCTACCCCAGCCTACATCGACAGCATAAGCCAGACATCGACCACTTATCTACTGGCCGCCACCCTCCTCCTTCTCCCCACACTCTCCTCACTCCACCCTCCACCGAAACCCCATCAACGACACAGGACCAGGCAAGCGTGAGAGAAGGGCTGGCGATAGACACGAAATGTGGCACGAAATGCAGAAACGGAGCCCCTCAGACACACAAAGAGTCAAGCACACAGGCGTCTCAGCCTTCCAGCCAAGCCTACAGTGTGGTTAACTTCTGGCATGCTATGCAGGACCAGAGGCAGCTGTTCTTAAGAGAGACGCTATGGCTGGATGGAAAAAATCTTCCTGGTGTCAAAGCAACCAAGAGGACTATTCCACTTGCATCTAAAATGTTCAAAATAGCACAGTATGTACCTACTATAATACCCTTTGTGTACGTTAATACAGTATATATAGTGTGATCTTATTTAATACAAATCATGTAATAATTTGAGCATGTTTGCATATTTAATCTTTTTTGAAAGGACAAATATTTTACATGGTGTAAATGAAGCAAGTTTCAGCCCGATTTAAAAATTCAATTTTAAATCAGTTCTTCATGCAATACTCTCTATCCAGATGGCTAATATAATAACAGTTAAATTACATCTTTATGTCTGCGGGTGGGTTTGGATAACCTTTAAATCTGCAGTGCGCGGGTGATCTCCTGCTACTCTGAAACACGTCCCCCTGACCTTCCAATTAGAGCTCACTACCCAACAGCGGCAACACACTAAATCTCCCCCAGGCTGCAGGTTTGGACACCGGTATAAAACAGCCTGCTATAAAATCATTACTAGGCTGTAAAAGACTGGAAAAATTCACAATTAAAGACCAACAGAGACACAGAAAAAAACAAAGCCAGAAGGAGAGGAATTATGCTGTGTCCAAATATGTGGAAGTAAAACACAACTCCACTGAGAGATCAGTATGTACAAGTCAGGTTTTCTAGATGGGATTCAAGTGCACAAATAGAAAAAAGGTAAATACCACTGAGATAAAACAACTCATATTCTAATATTGGAAGTGTTTATACATAAATCCATAGAATAAGCCATGACAAGCAAATAATACCGTAACAATCATAAATCAATTGCCTTTTCTCAAATTCTCATACATCACAATATGCTCTGTGAGCAAATAAACATATGGCTAATCTGAGCTTCACTGTGACATTTAATTAATTGGCTGTTTACGTGAAAAACTGCACATAAATAACACATGTTCAGACAAATGTATAAAAAAAGACAGTAGCTCATCCTCCTATCAGCCATGTGGGTATTTAAACTAAATGCCATCCGTGGACATAAGCTGTGGCATTTCCTGATGAGACTTTGTTTTTTGATAATACCCTAATTAAGTCTGCAAGCAATGCTGCTGTATGTAAATACGTAAAGCAATGTAGAATAATTGCGCAGTTACATGTAAATATGCAAAAGCAAACCATTAGTGAAGCAATTAATGGTAGAATAGGATGGTGACACATCGAACTGCTGTACAATCTAATTAGTGACACCGTAATAAGCCATTATATCATATAAAT
This sequence comes from Perca fluviatilis, assembly GCF_010015445.1. Lineage (NCBI taxonomy): Eukaryota > Metazoa > Chordata > Actinopteri > Perciformes > Percidae > Perca > Perca fluviatilis. Next base: position 24,481,461 of record NC_053117.1, read on the forward strand.
GGCATTAAATTAATGGCGGTGTGGGGGATTGGGGGCTGGGTGTGTGATGAGGAGGGCTTGTTTCAGACAGAGCGTGTAAAAGGTCACAGAGAAATGATTAATCGGATGCAGTCTCATCAGTTTGGCTTCAGAAATCGTCAACTGAAATTACAAGTGAAACTGTAGTGCTTTGTGAGCTGAGTCTGCATGCAGATCTGAGACAGTCCCAGTCCACTGTGGGAGGAGGATTCCCTCAATTAACTTCACAGTGAGACAGAAAGGGGTCTAATCCATACCTGCAAGTGCCAATAGCATTCCAGCACTGGCACGCTGAGCCAAGCTGTAAATAAATAAGAATATAAGCTCAACTAGGCATACTGGCCTATTCACATGTCCTACTGCTGGATGACCAACAACGTATTTCACAGGGGGCTGCCACTATTGTTTTCACACACCAGAGCAGCAAGGTTGTTTACTTTATATTGTGCTGATTATTAAGTTCCCTTTGATTAAAATTTGTTTTTTCATTTGGGATATCTAAAAACAAATTAGTCGCATATAAAAATAATAATTGCAATAAAAAGCTTTCCAATCCTTAAATTTCTCTTTTAAAAAGATAAAGGCAAGTCTCTTAAGAATTTAAACACTACAAAAGATGAAAAACATTCCCTTCGGATGACTACTGCAAAAACAGCTCAATGCAGCATTTAGCCTGTAGAAAGAAAACAATGAAATACATCAATGGTAAGCTTGTAAATGCTGCAATTTCTGTTTGAAAAGGAGAGTCTCCATTGGAAACAACTGGGTAAGTCCACGATTAACAGGCACTCTATCACTTATCGATCCACATTTATTACTTTTAAATGTGGGTAATTGGGGAGAGTTTGGTGCAATCTCTGTCTGCATCTTTATAGAATGGCTCCAGTAGGTGTATGGGCCTTAAGTGCACTCGTAAATTGGTTTTATGAGTTTCTGAGACATATCGCTGCTAATGTTTCCACTCGACGGTTTTATGGCCACATTGTAGTGACTCTGGTGAAAGATACTTTCTAATATATTGGAAAAGTGATGTTGACAAAAAATATATATAGCTTGGATGTGGAGCTTTCGTTTTAATGATAACGGCGTATTTGGCACTGCTAATAAAGTGTTTGAGAAAATAAAATAGAATCATAGAGAGGGAAGAAGAAATGCCGCTTTCAATTTCAGTGAAAATTACTTGGCCACTATTTATTCATTTATTTGTGACCAGGCATGGTCAATATATTTGCATACATGTAAAAACTTAAGTACTGGAAAAAAATAATTTACTTTGGTTGTGATTAGAGGGGAAATTGCTTAATTAACCAGCAGAATCAAGAAATGATCATTGTGTGTGTGAGTGAGCATTGTGTACAACTCCCTGTATTATTCTCCAGATGTTCTCTTTCACAGCTCCGTAAAAAGACTACCGGCATTCAGCCGCCTTTCTATTTTCCGTCTCCTACTCACACCATCCAATCCCTTCATCAAAGCAGGCCACTTTGCCAAACATGATCCCTGCCTGTTGTGTGTTGGTTTGGTTTCGAGAAGCGGATTAAACAGTTCCCACCAACTCTCTGATGTGGACCTTATCTCAGGTTTCTCTTGACACTGGCAGTGCAGTGGTGTTATTAGAAGCTAAAGGGCTTTGTTATGGAACACAAAAGGTAGAGCTAGGCAGCATTTAGTAAGGCTTTGTTAAGGGTCAGAGAGGTGTTAAATAGACTACACCTGGGGCTGTGTTAACACCTTCACCTGAGACATTCAAACTTCCATGAGAGGGTGTTCGGTTCAATTGAGGGAGCTGGATGGGAGATGTGAGGAGGCAGAAAAATCTGACAGAAATATCACACTATAAATATATATCTAACTCTATAGAATAATTTAGGAATACATCCTATGAGGAATTAGGGAAAGATGAAGATATGCAATGGCACGTTACTTTAAATGAAATATGGAACACACGGCACTATTTTTTTTTATTTCCAAGAGTGGAGTACTGTCTTGAAACAATTTCAAAAGGTTGTCTCACTCAATTTCCCAATAGATGGCCTCTCTTTACTATTGGAACAGAGCCAATAACTGCTCTCCTCTGGAGGTTGCTGTTTATTGATCATTGTATCGCATGGTTGTAATGTGATGTCAATGGCTCTCTTACCTGCCTGAGCAAGCAAGTAATGAAAAAACTAGCTGGATTAGGTCCAAAGGAAATCCAAACCCGTGAGTACAAATCTACTGTGCAGATAACAGAACAGTTGTGGTTACTCCTCCCCAATCATAACACAAAAATAAAAAAAAATTCAATTAAAAAAATCAAATTCAGTTTAATGTCAAAAATATATATTTGCCCACAGTGGAGCCTCAGAGTAACTTTGAGGGAGAAACAGACCACATTCTGGAACGGCTCAGCGTCAGGCCTTGTTACTTTGGATCCCCATCTCCTCTCCCTCCCACCTCCTTTCATCCCCCTCTTATCCCCCTCTTATCCCCCTCTCCTCTCCCCACCTCAGACTAGTCTGGCTGGCCTACACACGCGATCCTCACGCTAGCTGGACCTAAGCCCCGTAAAGGCTAACACAAGCACAGTGTAAAAACTCCTATAGGGGCCCACCTCCATCTTTCTAACCCCCTCACTAACCCACCTATCCCCCTCTTCCCTTCTTACGCTGCCTGACTACACTTTCGCTTTGCATTACTTCTGCTATTCTAACTTTTCCACTTCTGAGCACTATCAATTATGCACTAGAATAACAGTGGGGCCAGGCTTGGCAGCAGGACATAAAGGCCGATTATGACTGTGAATAATTCAGCCATCTTCGTGCCATGTTCCTCTTACCACTGATACAGGCAGGAAGGCTTTGCTGCTAATGTACGACGGCAGACGCAATCTGGTCTGGTCTTAATGTAAGGACAGCTCTCTACATCCCAGAGAAAGGAAAGGATGGAGAGCTGGAGTGGACATAAAAAGTGTGGCTGTATTGCATTATTAAAGCAGCCGTGGACCTGATGTCACTCAGATTGCCAAGTCTGACACTGTCACAGACATGGAGACTGACAGCTGTCAATCTTTTAACAAGAAAACTGGAAATCCAGGGCCAATCTTTAAACAGATTAATCATGATTTTTTTAGGTTTTTCGCCTCTTTAACAACTTATGGAAAGCACAAAAAAAGTTATAAACAAAAACATATTTTTTAAAAATCCTGAGAGCAGCCAAAGAGAACAAACTCCCATAGAGGAAATGTGTACAGTCAAACCAGCCATCATGAATGCTTTAGGTTCAGGTCATACGAACCAGACAAGCAGACAAGCTTCCATCATATTCATGCTCCAAACATGTCTACCTTGACTTTCATTTTTCATGAATTGCGTGCGAAGGTTTGCAAGTGCTACTCTTCCTAGAGATCACAAACAGTAATGAATATTTCATCGCTCCACCCACAGCTAGGCACGCACTCTAATCCAATGCAAGAAATATGATGCATTTCTTTTCCCACAGGCTAATAATCTACTTCTACCCTGTACCTCATGAAATAATACCACCGAAACATCTGCAAATTGTCAAGCTTTTCATAAAAAGGTTTAATAAACAGTAGTTTTTTTTTTTAAATCATTAAATTTGACTGGGGAGAAATATAGGCTATACTAATAAATATCTATTTAAAGAAGAAATGTACCTGAAATTAGGGAGCATTTATTCAATGTAAAAAGAAATACATGTGTCCAAAAAAAACTGGTGGTATGTTATGGTAAAATATAAAAATGTATAAATTTCATCCGTTTTTTTTTGTATTGGATTGCATTTTACTGTAACATGTGATTTTGCCAGCTACTTTAAATAAATAGCATCAGGAAAAGCAAAAACAAAAAAATAGTGACACAAGATTTAGAATTTCTCTTTAAACAATTATTCAACTTTATAACTGCTACTACTTGGGATGAATTTTCATTTTGAGTTGTTATTTATAAAATATTTTTAACATAATTGGTTTTAAATTGTGAATTAATGTAATAAAAGTTTGTTTTTCTTTTCAAATGTGTTCGCGATTTAACGTTTTAATTTGCTTTCAATGGCAAAATGCGTAGGAATCATAAATTATGAAAATTAATTTTTGCACAAAATGTTGTAAAAATGCCAAAAGGCATATTAACCTTGAAACAGCCAGGCCAAACGCTATGTCATTTCTGGAGGGGAAAAAAAGTGCCTTCACTTCCTGTTATTTGTGCTTCCGTTTGCCATGCACGCTCTAATCCTGGCTGGAATGTCTCCGGTCGTGGAGTCCTGCGGCCCCGAGAAACAGAACAGCAGGTGAAACTGAACTCTCTGAGGATTTGTCCCGCCTCACAGCTACTCCAGTAGTTCTACTGATATAGTTAAACCAGAGCCTTTGTTACACAAGAGCCCAAATGTTATATACTACTATTTATGTTTTCTCTGAAGCAGGAATTTAAAACAATTTCTTTTGAAATTCAATCGATTACATTAACTTTCTAGTGGAATTTTGAAACAAACTGGTATTCTTCATAGCTTTTGTCCTAACTGACCCCTGACATCTGCACCTGTTAAAGATTAATACAGATTATAGATTATTTAATTTGCCTATGAAGGTTATCCTTTCTAAGTAGCTTTATTCAATGTTGCCTAATTAATCCAATTTCATTTCAAACATTTCAAATCAAAAACTTATCCAACCATTGCTGCCATATTTACCTCTTTGTGTTTGGCTGGTGCCACATTTTTAGTTTTCATCACACACACACACACACTGTAGCTCTTAGTCGTGAGAGCTTAAGTTGAAATGGGGAGGGGGTTAGATTGGTGCATGTTTTTAAAAAAGATAAAAAAGAAAAACAGACAGAAAATCAGGGGGAATGAGAAAGAGAGTGTAGGTAGGCGTCAATCAAGTGCTCCAGCCACAACAGTGAATCTAATGCTGCCAGTGGGCATGCTGGGTCACCTCAGCAGGACCCCTAGAGCCAAAGACATGGACAGTACAGTTAAAGATCTGGTAATCCCTGAGACAGGAGAGAGGAAGGGAGGGAGGATGGGAAAAAGACAGAGAGGACAATATGGCACAAAGATCAAAAGAACTGGAGGAAATCGACTGGCCTACAGTATATTCCAGAAATACTTGGCGGGTGAGGTCAAATTCACAGATACACTAGCTTCTCAACCAATTCGCAAGCCCAGAGCCAAACCAAAATCATCAAACCATTTTATCATCACCTTGCCATTTACGAGGGAAGGTGATGATTCTCTCTTGAATAAATCTACTGATGTTTTGGCTTTCTAAACTCAACAGTGAGATTAAGGACATTAAAAACCTTTGTATGCATGACTATGCTGGAAAGAAAAAACACTACTGTGGATGTAGCCATAGGCAGCGCTCATCACCTCTGTTTATCCGGAGGGCTTAGGCCACTTTGGGGACTCCCCTTAAGTCTCACTTATCTCATTAGACCCTTAAAACTGATTAATATGAATGCCAGCAGAGGCCAGCTCAAGGCATTCTTAAGAAAGGAGGGAAGGAGGAAAAGAGAAGAGAAGGATGGGGGGGATTTTAGAGGAAGGGGCTTTTTTGTCTCTGGACAATGAGCTGATGGCTTTTTAAGCCTCTCAGTGGCTCTGGGTTAATACCCAGGGCTGCAGTCATGGGATAGGCCGCGGTTCAAAGGCTGCTGCACTCCGAGGCTTGCTGCTCGCTGATTTAAAGGAAGAAAATAAACAAGCAGAATAAATACCACATCTCCTGCAACTTGAACCTCACTAAAGAAATAATGAATTGCCCTTCCAAACCTGTGTGTGTGTGTGTGTGTGTGTGTGTGTGTGTGTGTGTGTGTGTGTGTGTGTGTGTGTGTGTGTGTGTGTGTGTGTGTGTGTGTTTGTGTGTGTGTGTGTGTGTGTGTGTGTGTGTGTGTGTGTGTGTGTGTGTGTGTGTGTGTGTGTGTGTGTGTGTTGGTCTATGTTATTTAGGGTGTCATATTTGGTTATGTGGGATAATGTTTGGAGTAAGCCAGACCAGTCAAAGCTGGGCTCAGATGAGAGGAGAGGGTGAAGATGGGATTTATCACACATCCCGGGATCAATCGTTTTCCCTTCAGGGAAAAAAAAATACACACTCAGTACAGTTTCACACAGGAACACCAACCACCACACATAAACAAAGACCAGCATGCACACGCAAACGTACACAATTCAACTTCAAGAAATGGGAAAACTATCAAGGAGCTCAGAGAATTGGGTCAAGAATAGTGCTGTGCTCTGCTATAGTGACGTGTGTGTGTGTGTGTGTGTGTGTGTGTGTGTGTGTGTGTGTGTGTGTGTGTGTGTGTGTGTGTGTGTGTGTGTGTGTGTGTGTGTGTGTGTGTGTGTGTGTGTGTTTCTGCTGCTTCATTAAAGCGGGCATCGATGCAGAGGTCGGCTCAGGATAACCACGCACCCTCTCACACACACTTAGGCGTGCGCAGGAGTTGCCAGTAACACACGGACATGCCCACATGTAGACACACAAACCCAGATGCCCACAAACACAAGACTTGCTCATCTTAACATCAAACCCAGGTTCATCTGAAGACGTCAGATTCGGTAATGTGTTATACATTTTTAAACATGATTCATTATCTGCTTGATTCTAGAGCTCAGATCAAACAAGCTACCTAATAAAAGATCCTGGAAAATAGATCTGAAAAAGAGCTTTTCATGCCAAAGTAGTAGCAGTTGAAGTTCAGTTTAGCCAATTTCACAATTTTTTAGCACAATAGATCTAAAAATCAATTGTAATTTTACATTTTATTTTTGATCAAAATCCCACTAGGCCTTATGGACCCAGAGCCTTCAAACTCAGGCAGCTAGAGAGACTAGCTGAGTCCAAGACAAATAAGAAGAGATTTGTAACAAAATGAGATATCCACCATTTGAATTACAATCATGCATAATTATACACATTATTCATCACAATGAAAGAAACGCATCATTGTATGACCTTCGCTTGCAAAGTAGATATACTGCTGAGGACAAAAACAGCTCATTCTCATAGCACCAATTTGTCTCCACAGCAGATATGTTGCATTTTGGAATGGAACCCTCCATTAAGCTGCTACATTACACACACCCTGGCATTCAGACTGTGATATGCATTTCAGTGGAAAATGCACTTTCAAGGGCACAGTGTGCACTGTGTCACAGTAGTTAATTCTAAGATGCAACTTTAGTGCCACAGCAGCAACCCCCAAGTAAACACAGCCCTGTGTGTGGGAGTCTTCAGTGTCAGAGGAAACAAAGCAGGGGTCTAAACCTGAGCGGACTTAATCCGGTCTCTGTAAAAAAAAAAATAGCCCCAGTGTCACTAAAACCAGACCGCAAAGATGACACCTCCTCAGGGTAAAGACCCAGAGTCCATCCCCTGGAGAACCACCACCAACCAACCAACAACGGTCACCACCAGGGAGACAGACAGAGAGCCAGCAGGCCGCATGCATCTTTAAACCCTGGCAAGGACAGACAAGGAGGGGTGGGGGGCTGATGAGTTGAGAGAGGATGGATAAGGCTAGTTGGAAATGAGGGAAACTGCCACCTCTCCTTTTCCACACACTGTGTCACTCCTGGCTACTACATGCCTCTCCCCTTGTGTCTGGCGCTTGCATTATACTCCTCCTCTCCTCCCTTTTTCTGTCCGAAAGCGTACTACAACTTCAGCTGTGCACTCTCCCTTTCCCCCGAGCCATTCACACTATTCTCCCTCACTCCTCTCCTTTGCCCTCCCTTTTTTTCTCCCTCCCTTTAAAGCACATGCATTACTTTCAGCCCTGGCTATGTGGAGTGGACAGAGAGAGCAGAACAATGGCCGCCTTTCAGTCTCACGGCCCAGCAGCATTGGATGTGTATGTGTGTGTGTGTGTGTGTGTGTGTGGGAGTGTGTGTGTGTGTGTGGGGGGGGGGGGGTTTATTGGCTGCAAGTATTTTCTCTACTGTCAATTCAAACAGGCTAATGTGCAGCTAGCTTATTATTGGCACGTCTCGCCACAACGGTAGACTGAACAAAGTGAAAGCAACATTGTTTGTTTATTTATATTTATGTCAGTGGAAAACTGTAGCAGCAGTGGGAACTTTATAAAGAGGTGTTCATATTGAAAACAAGGCCAGCGAATCAACTAGGCCTTTCACCTTTTTACTATTTCACCAATGCAAACAAAGAAACGCCAAACAAAAACACGAGAAGCCGCGTCAGCCATCCATGGATACTCCCCACATACAGGTGAGGACGTGATATAACAATTTCTGGCTAAAATCAGCACTTTATGATTTCTAAAAATTCTATTTTGGAATATAAAAAGTATCGAAATAAACCAAGTAGATTGTCTCAATTCCAAAGAGATAGCAGACCATGCCATTGTACAGTCCCTCTGTGTGTTTCTCAGTCTGTCTGTGAAGACATATTACCTCACGAGTCATTTACAACTGGCTACAACCCGTCAATTAGGTCTTTATTCACAAGCTGGAGATGTGTTCTCTTCTGGGATCTATTCTCCACACTGCTGCCCAGCTAGAAAAACAGCCAGTCACTCCCCCGCAGCCCCCCAAGTTAAATAAGGAAAACGGCAGTGTAAGGTCCGAAGCAAGCCTACCATGAAAGGAATTATCTGTGGAAAATGTGTCTGGCAAAATGCGAACAGTCTCAATCGTTCCCGTCACATTTTCCAGTTGAATAGTGAACAATGACAGTAAGAGAAAAACATTTTTGAAACCCATCAGTCGTTTTTGGCCCTTTACATGCTGGTGTAGTTCCTGTAAATATAATATGACTTTGACAGTAAATGAGTTTAACGAGGTCAAATCAAGCAAAGCAGAAAGAGCTGTTTTAAATCAAGCAAATGTATGTAGCTTTCACTCCAACATTTGAAATGCTTTAGGCTGAGACCAGAGGGCACAATAGGGTATCAGACCTCTCTCAGTAGCGCCCCTTTCTGGTCAGGGGTGATAGATCAACCAAGCGTTACTACAGTAACAGCTGCTTCTAAGCCTCCATCTTACAGAGGAGAGCAAAGGAGCTGAAGAAGGATATGGTAGCGCCATTTTCAGCCACGAATGAGGACTTATAATACATGATTCCGAGATTCCTGGACTGGTGTTTTGACCCTTATTGGACCTGCTGCAGTCCTGTATCCCTGTTTATCACTCCTTTTTGGTCTTAAATTGAAACATGAGCTTTCCTGATATGGGAGCTGAATAAACCCAACAGCAAAATATTTTGTCCTCTTTCTCTGTCTACTCCGTTGATATCAACCACAAATCTACTCAGGTGATAAAATACAACTTTGCACTGCCAGATCTGTTCGCACAGCTGCGCGAAGTAACTTTAGGAGAAATAAAGAAACGATAGGGGAAAAAACTTTCCACAACTTTGACATTTTGAGTGAAACTAAGACAATGAGAGCAAGGATATAGCAAAAACCAGCCCCTAAATTAAACAAATGCATCTAGTAGCAACCGATGAGCAAAACATCTTACGGCAGAATATATGTCTCGCATTGAGCTTTGCACATGTGGTAAGTTGGTTAATACTTTATTATTTCCAAGTAGAGCTACAGTGAGCGTTCCCCTGAAAGCCACGGGTTGAATTAGTGCTAAAAGACAGATCGCTCAGCTGATAGCAGTGTTTCAGCACTCCATCTGACCTTGGAGTGATTACTCTGAAAACAAAAACCTGGACATTACAATCTGGTTCCCCAGGCAAGGGAGGGAAACATGTGCAACTGAAGTGAAGCTGCCATTCAATATTCTCAATTTCTGTCTAAGAGATCCCGTCCACTCTTTGGTGGATAACCACACATTTAACTTGACATTGGTATTTTTAAAGGCTCTTAGTGCCAATTCAACCCTGTTAACCTTGGTTAGGCAATGTGAAATATTTATCTAATCATGAGCAAATACAGGTTTTCTGAGGTTGTGGTCTGTTTTTTTTTTTAAATGACCAAAATGACAGTCAAAAAAGGTGAATTAATTGTTCAAAAGTCAGCGCAAGGCATATAAAAGCATAAAATGTTTGAATTTTTTTATTTACAAAAAACAAACTAATAATCCACCAAAAATGTAGTGAAAAAATAATAAATAATTAAAGAAGTATAAATATAAATAAATCCATAATAATCTAATCTAAAATATATATAAATATACAAAACTATAATACATATTTGTGGAGTTTTTGTTGTCTTTTTTTTAGCCATTTGTAGGCTGTCTTTACTTCAGTAGGATTAGCATATCCAAGACTACAGCCTGACCACCAGGCACCCCCGGCGACAGGGCTTCTTCTGTCCGCTGCGTAGCACCTCCACAAGGGTCACGGCCAAGAGTCCTCCCCCTCTTCCACCGGGCGCTGAAGAACAGCTGTTCTGCCAAGCACATTGACTAAGCATTGACTAATGCCTGCTGTGCTCATTTTCTAGTTAATAGAAAGAAAAACATCTAATTGAAATGGAATGTACATTTACAGGTCTGGTGAGAAAACAGAGTGCCATTTAAACCTAATAGAAGTGTTACATCGCAAAACACCATCATTAGAGTTTGCTGGTTTTCCGTCAGGTCCTGTGTTTATTTCTCTACATCCTCTTCTTCGCTCTCTTTGTGTCCCCTTCACTCGCTGTCCACGCAGCTCGGTCGGTGCTTGTGCTTGCCAATGCCACAGGCATAAAAGAATGACAGAGCAAGGGGTCATTAACGAGAATTAATCAGCCCTCAGACAGAGAGATGGAGGGAGAGAACGAGAGCCAGAGCATAGGAGAGAGTAAAACACAGCTCCGAGCGAGTCAGTATAAATAAAATTGATAAGGGGGACAGGAAAGACTAGCATGCTGACAAAAACTACCCACTATAGCAATCAAAGGCAATATGAACTTGATTTTAAAAATCCCAGGTTTTAAAATAAAAGTTAATATTGTAACGTGCCTTTTTTCACATCTGTTAGAGACAGATTGGTGTGTAGACTAACTTTCCACCTCCATGCATAGATGCTTTTGTTAGTGTTCAGTCAGCATTTGCACATGCATACACACACACACACACACACACACACACAGACACACACACACACATACAAGCACAGATTGACAAGACGCCTATTCATGTCCCACTGGTCTGTGACAGGTAATGAGAAGTCCAAGGACAAAATATGTATTTATTCTGGTATCTGAGTCTAAAGGAGAGGGAACAAGCCCTATATGACCTTATGGCTCATTTGGTACACTGCATGCGCATATACACACATGCACGCTGAAGCACAAAAACATCCACATGCACAGACAAAGACGAGCCAGACATGACTGCAACAAAGGAAAGTTGTCGTTGATACCAGCGACACAACTACTGTACGTAGGCCTCCAGTTACCGTACATTGTAAATGCGCACGTTAGAAAAATGCTTTCCAGGCTGTTTGTTGAGCTACAAATTATGCAGCAAAATACAGATCACCTTGAGCAATTTGCATGACCACAACCGCATCAAACTGTTAATGTTAATAACACACTCCACTTCAAGGAGTGTTCTAGTTACTAGTTTGTCATTCACAGGCCAACTTTCTGCTTTGTTATTCCTCGCCGTATGTTTGTGACCTCTCCCTCAGCTCCTCTCAAAGTGTGGCTGACCTCTGTGCGTCTTTCTACACCGTCAACTGTGGAGGGACTCCCGAAATATCTAATTGTATTCATTCATTTTCTGTGCCCGGCAAGGAGAGACAGACAGAGAGAGAGAGGGAGTAAGGGAGGGCGTGAGGGAGAGAGAAAGAGACGGGGAGAGGCAGAGCGGCGAGAGGCAACACGGGAGAAAGGCAAGGAGGAATATGTGGAAGAAGAAAGGGCAGAGGGGGAGAAAGAAAGGGAAGGGAAGGGCCCTCTCTTCGGCATTACAGCCGAGACATCATTAGAGCCACTGGCTGTCCCCTCATTAGAATAAATACTCACAAGCAAAGACAGTCAGTGAGATAGCAGAGGGCAGAATCCACAGAGAAATGTCTTGTATTTTAACTTATTTCAAGCTGAAGGAACTCTCTGAGGACAGATAAATCTAAACTGTCCCTCAAAATCACTTTTTCATGGCAAAAAGCTGAGAAGCAAAAAAAAAAATAACTAAAAGAGAAAGTGTGGATATGTTAAATAGAGAGATTGGTGAATATAGAAAAGAAAAGATCAAATTAAACAGTTAGCAAGTTTCTGGTTTCATGCTGGAGTTGATACACAACGGGGGACTGAAGCCAACAAGACACCATGGAAATCCCCTCAGCCTCGCACCCCAATCCCCAACAACACAAGCACCCAGCAGAAAGAACCGTGGCACCGCTAACGCAAATAACGATACACTAAACCAATATAAAATTCCACACTAATCTACCAATTGCTTGTAATTCTGTCCGCTGGAAAACCAAATAGAAGAAATTCTAACCTGCAAAAACATTTTTGCTGACTAAAGGTTACATTTCAGACACAAAAAGTTCTGCACCATTGTTTTGTCTAACATTGACTGAAACAGCAGTAGAAGTCGCTCTTTTGCTTGTTTTGTCTACATCTAGTTCACACTTCCTCCAATCATTTTGCAATATAACGTCAAAAAGTATTTTTAGTTTGAGACTTCTAATTAATCGTAGGTGAAGGGAGTAAAACAGTCTTTAGTTGGTATTTCCATGAATAGGTTTGTTATTTCTCTCTGTGCATTTCAGGTGATTAAGTGAGTAAGCAAGCAGAGCACAACGTATCGCACACGCTGATGTGAAACATCCAACTTGAGCACATTGATTTCAAAGCCAAACAGATTTTGTGAAAAAACAAACTCAAACTACAGCTTTAGTGTGGTGGATTGTCTAGCTTGGGCAATTTTCAAGTCTGTGGAAGCTGCTGTTTCGTACGGTACAAAAATGAATGTCGACAAATGGCTTTTTCTAGATGTAGTTTCTGTAGTAAAACAAGCCCTGAATGACTGTTTTCAGAAACCAAAAAGGAAGAATGTAAAGAGAAAGTTACTTGCTAACACTATTTATGACAAATTGCATTATTTATTTTAATTCATTGCTATCGTAAAGTAACATATAGCTTTCCTCTAATGAGCTTTTCTATGTGCGGCAATCGTTCACACAGTACAATTCTTAGAGCAGCCAAACTTTCGGTGTGATTGTGAAGCCTCAGAACAAAAGGCAGAAGTGAATAAGTTACGTTACAGTGCCACACCAGCTTTCTACAGTAATGCATGAAGAAAGGGACTCAATATTTATTAACTGAGTCATCAATTACACAAGTTTGCTATCTCTCGCTGTCTCTGTCTCCTCCCTGCTGTTGTGTTACCTTTCTGGCTTCCTGCCTTTAGGCCTGCAGGGGTGAGAGTCAAACAAACTCTATTTAGAGTAAGTAGAACGGAGTGACTGGTGTTAGCAGCATTACAGCCTCTGTGAAAACCGGTTTCCTTTCCTCGGGCAAGTGAGGGCTTCAGAAACAAATGAGGCTCAGGAAGCTATCTATTTCTCATATTTGACTTTGGACGCAAAGAGAGTAAAAGACACAACATGCAGGCAGCCAAGTGGATCACAAAGTGCTTGTTTTCTCCCCTCTCTCTTTCAGTGGTAGTGTGTCAGATCTAAGATTAACAGATTTACTTTAATTCCACCTTTTTTTCTAACTACACTTTTCTTCCTTCACTGAAACTGAGAAAACTTGTCAGCACATCTGGAAGATATCAATTTAACTGAGCGGCCAGTCAAGTCAAAACCTTTTTGTTGAAAAAAAGAAATGTACTGTCTAATGAAAGTATGTCTATCAACAGCAGAAATCTAGATTCAACTCAAAATTGTGTTTGCCTCTATTGAAGAAAGCGGCCCATAAATAAACAGCCAGGGTAAGTCAGAGTAAAGACCTAGACCACAACAGTCACGGTCTACGGTATATCAGGCCGAGAATCTACGCACCCCGCGAGACTGGCCCCGGCTTCAGGAGAGGGCTTACAGTCAGCCCTCCGTTTGTACCCCTGACCACTAATTGCTTCAAGCAATAAATCATGTTTTCAGAAACTTCAAACTGTATATAAATAGTTGTGCAACAAATTCAGCGTGTGCTATTAATGGCTTTTTGGAGGCTAAGCTGAGGATTTTATTCAACAAATACTAAGTGTCGTTGGCAGTTGAGTAAAAGATCTCTGTAAAATCCACCAGCACTGTTTAGACTTAATAAGTCGGGGACAAGGCTGTACAGTCTAACTCCATAAGGGACTTATAGTGGGAAACGCTGTCTCGACAAACATGAACACTGAGGTTGACTGGAGCCTGTCCGAGCAGAGAGCCGTTCAACTCGAGCATTGTAGCACATCTGAGAAACTTTTAATTTAACTTTTCTGACATTCTCTCATATGGCCTATCTGAGTCAACAGCACATACAATCCTCACTTCACTTATAACAGCGTGATGTTGAACACCCACTTTTTATAAATAGAAATAAAAACATTTAGCAATATTTAAATTAAGTGTTTCAGTATTTTTATTTTGAGAGGATGAATTAGGTCAGGATAGGACTTCTGACTCTGCACTTCAGCCATTCATGCTCACCAATATGCAATAAATAGAAAAAAAACAATATGTAAAGTTTCATTTGTAGAAATTTTGTCCATTTTAGAATGAGGAAACTGTATGTCGTTACACAGAGCGAAAGTTTTCCAAAGTTTTAAATGGAAAAGTTCATGGTTTCCACACTTCACTTTCCCTTTCACAGTTTTATACAATTACGCTACACTGGGTTTCATGATCCAGAATTTATCTGCATTATTTAGGGTTTAATTTTCTATTATTACATCTCTGAAAGCTTATAAAAACGCCCTGACCAAATTTCATTGGATTCTTTTTTTTTAACTTCACAATAGTGTGCTCCAAATGTCAATGATCCATCATTATAATGCTGCACACAAAAAACGGTATTGTATTGGCTTCTGAACTTAACCAAAATTAATAAAAATTTTGCTCAAGGCAACATTTCTTCACGGATAAAGTGATTCAAGAACTATTTTAAAGATTTATAGTTATTAGGAAAAAAAAATCACCGTAATATTCTGGGGCTTCAGCCTGCTGTGTGTCTTGACTATTCAAAGACGAGTTTGTCATTTTGTGTAATTTGTCTGCCATGGTGCCTTTATAATATTCATAAGTAACTGTGCTGAATTTCGTGAATGAGCTTTTTAATATTGACAGATACATTATGTTGTCGCATTTAGTGTCGCTATAGTTAGTGATGAACAGTAAATACCTCTAGAACTACATAAGCGTTGGCCTACAATTGAAGTTTTTCGACTTTGTGGATTTGTGCTGATTGTTAGGTGTTTAGCCTAGGTGAGACTAGTTAGATACTGGTGTTAATGGGTCCAGTGGGGCCGTGTAAATACCATGTTATAACCAGCCTGAGTTCGCCAAATAGGGAAGATAATGTTCCAGGCTTTATAGCTTTTACCTTAAACCTGTACCTACAGCTAGAATAACTCACAATGAAACGCTGAATTTTCGTATCTGGACAATATTGACACCAGACGATGGATGCTATGCCCAGGCCTTATTACCCACGGGTTTAATCTATAGTTGCCTCGAGGGACGCGCTGATAATGAGCAGCCACGTATTTAAAATAAGACAAAGTAGCCTTTTTTTTACACTCCTGTGGTCCTATCCTCAACTATAGCCTGTACCTACTGGCATTATGCCCTCACTGCGGAGAATAAACACCGATGTAGTCCAGCAAACCTGCGAACCCCGTGGTTCACGCAGATCCGAGGAGACGAAACATCGCCGACTCTCCGCGGCAAACGTGCCCGGTGTGAGGCCACTTACTTGGCGTTGGTCCGGTTCCAGAAGACGGCGTAGCGGTCGGCCACCACTTTGGAACTGGGCTCTTGGCAAAATACACACATCAACAGCAGCAGGAAGACGAAGAGGACCATTTCCATTTGCAGCATCACTACAGCGAAACTTCGGCACGTCGTATTCCTCTTCAGTGTCGGTCAGTCAGTCGAGTTGTACGGGCGCTTCAACCGGGACAGGTGAGGAGTGTCTCGTTCACATGTGGCCGTGTGTTGCTGGCGCAGTTCGTGAATGCTAAACAAATACAAGTGAGCACGACAGCAAGCGCGGAAGGAACAGCGAGAGCGTGACCATTCACAGGGACACTTGAGATGACACTTCAGTTCAGGTTGACGGAAATTTAAAGTTACAAAACCGACGCGTCACTGTGTTGTCTCTCTGATGCAGGTCGAGGGTCCAGACGAATCACAGGCTTTATGGCATGCAAGATGTCAGCTCTGACAAATCCGTGGTGGGCTGACAAAATATTCTCCTACTAATGCACAAGCAGTGAGATCGGCACACACGCGCAGCACAACAGGCAGTGTCGTCTGTGGTGTGGTAATGTTCCCCTTATGTAGGGAGCTACTGATGTAGCCTGTGTCAGGGCAAATGACAACTGCTGAACACTTCTTACTCCAAGCCCAAAGCGCAGGGGATTAGTCAGTCCAAGATGTGATGGAGAAAAAAAAAAAAAAAAAAAAAAAGAGAAGAAGGAGAGAAAAAAAAAAAGGCTCAATGTGCCCAATGACGCCGTGTGGCTCACGTCAGATGTCCATGTTTTCCAGGGAACTTTTTAAAGCCATACAGTCCGTCAGTGGCAGATGAATGGTAATGTTAGACTCGGTCCTTCGTCTCCAGCGTAAAAAGAAGACTGTTATCCTTTCTCGGCGATTTACCGGAGGTGTCACTGCCGAGGTGGGGAGGAGTCCTTCTCGGTGTCGGAGACAGGACGGACAGCGTTGTGCGCTTCTGTCCGTGGAGACTCTTGCTTATGTCCGCATCCCAAAGTGTCCTCCTCATAAATAAGCCATCGTGCGACGTGCAGGTTTAAAAAAAAATCGTGCGTTCTCCCAGGAGGGCGCTGTGTAGTCTTCCTCCTTCTTGTGTTTGGGTTTGAGACGCCGGGACACACGGGACACACGGGAAGGTGAAGGCAAAGGCAGGCAGCTCCAGACGCCGACTGCGAGAGTGGGTTTGGTTACGGCGGAGCGGGGGATTGTCCCATTGGTTTGAAATTATTTGAATGGGCGTCACTCGAACAAAGCCAGGCCCCTCCCCCGCCTAAACCCGAGCTAATTCAATTACGGAGAGGTAGAGCTGAAAGGGGACGGGGGAAGAGGTGCACAGGACAGGGGCCGTTTTAGAAACTTCACTGTCAGATCCGACCGATAAGAGCGCGCGGCGCTATTTAATTACATGCAAACGGACGCAGCAGAGCACAGAAGACCATGGACTCCAGTTACTCTCTCTCTCAATTCAATTGAACTCAATTCAAATGTGTGTTGTTGTTTTTTTACTAACTGGAAAGAGGTATGAGTTTAGGTAATGTACTTTAACAAAGCCTAGGCTAATTTATAATATTTTTCTAATATTAAGTATTCAAAAATTATAATAAATTAATATTGGAAATGTTGCAATTGGGCCGATTCAACGATATCGTCCATTAATTCCCCCCCACCCCAAGTATTTAATCTATAACTGTGTGGAATTCAACTCCAAAAAGGTCACATCTATCCCACAGGTTTATGAAGACAGAGAGGCGGAGGGTGCTGGTGCCTCACAACCTCTGTGTATGGCGTAATGCTCAGAGATGATGGCCATGCAGCGCTGCGGGAAGATGTGACAGGACAGCCTGTTGCAGGGAGCCGAATGGAGGGGTTCACGGCGCCGCTCCAGCGCCCAGACGCCCCGCAGTGGCGGGCAGGGGGGATAGCTGACTCAGTCGGGGACAAATCCAAGTTCGAGTGCGCCCGGGGAACCGCGTCTGTCGTCGCCTTAAATCAGACAAGTGATCACAAGGAGTATTTATGAAACTTTAGAAAATGAGCAGCAGGCACATTCAGGTGGGAAATCCCTAACGATAATAACTTTAACATGAATTCATACCGATACAATAGCGTTTGGGGCGAATTTATATTGACCTGGCCTTATAGCATGTTTAAAAAAAATATATAGCCTATATTTCTCCAGATTTAGGACTGTTAGGTGGTCTTTTTTAGGTCTTTGTTGTTGTGTGTGTGTGTGTGTGTGTGTGTGTGTGTGTGTGTGTGTGTGTGTGTGTGTGTGTGTGTGTGTGTGTGTGTGTGTGCGTGTGTGTGGTTAAAAAGTGAGGGATTGAGTATGACAAATATGTATTTGAAAAGGCATATGAACTTAATTATACTTTTCCTCTTCTGCCCCATATGTCATGTAGAGCGACAATACAGTGTAAGTAGAAGTAGAATAAAAATGTCTGAGGTTGCAGTAGCAAAGTGCAAGAGCATACAAGCACAATGTGGGAATTGAAATATAAATCTAAACATAATACATATATAATACATATATAAAGCAATTCAAATACAAGCATAAAAACCTGAAGAGTGAAGACTTTTTAGAATGCTCTTCTTTAACTCCTCTTACTTTTGTGTGTCTGTCAACCAATACATGGCCTAATATTTAAAGAGACAAAAAAGACTTAATTTTACATCAATATTTTATCCTCGTAAAGTAAAGAAAATTAAATGCAGTTAGTTGTAAATGCCTGTGTGTGTGTGTGTGTGTGTGTGTTGTGTGTGTGTGTGTGTGTGTGTGTGTGTGTGTGTGTGTGTGTGTGTGTGCAACAGGTGCCATTTCCCATCAAGGATACAGGAGGACAGAAAAGCAGAGGGAAGAAAGAAGGAGGGAGGAAGGGTGGAGAGGACAGCTAACATTTTAAGATAATACTCTTTACTCTCACTCTTATCGTTTAGTATTTTTGAAAAGGTTATACATGCTTTTTTTAGACCCAGCTGGACTACTGTAATGCACTTTTATGTTGGTGTAAAGCAGGCCTCTCTCTCAGTTGGTCCAGAAGCGCTGCAACCTTCGAACATGCACTTCGCCCTGAGTCGCCACTGGTCTCTCATCTGCAATCCCTATTAAATCAATTCAAAGAACCACACGTTTGGCGACGTGAGGGGGTGGCCTGCTCCTTCTCCTGGTTATCCTTTGAATGACACAATCCACTGAAACAGGAAAAACATGCCGTCCCTTCACCGGTCTCTGTACATTTTAGAATTGATTTCTAGATACTATTGTTTACATTACAAAGCACTTAATGGGCTAGCTCCAACCTATCTCCCCAACCCCCCAAGTTCACTCAGGTCAGCTGACCAGTTGCTTCTTGTGGTCCCAAGATCAAGGCTGAAGCACAGGGGAGACCGCGCCTTTGCAGTAGCAGCCCCCAAACTCTGGAATAAGTTGCCTCTACATATTAGGCAGGCCCCTACACTGCCTGTTTTCAAATCCCCGTGTTAAAACATATATTTTTATTTTCAGGCTTTTAACACACTAGAATAGTTGCCTTTCTATATTATTGTCATTTTGCTGTTAAACTGTTGTCTTGTAGTTGATTTTGTGTTCACTGTGGGGTTTTTTCTGATTGTACAGCACTTTGGTCAACTGTTGTTTTGGATTGGATTGGACCTCTTCACTTACAGCTATTACCACATGATGCAACTGCATCCACACACACACGACTACCAAACAAACTCTAGCTTATTGCTTGTTCTGGCTTTTTCTTTTTTATTGTGAAATACAATTTTTTTTTTTGTGTTTATTCTTTTGTATGTTGTTCGGAATAAACTATTCATTCATTTATTTATTAATTTAAGTAATATCACATACACGCACGCGCACGCACACACACACACACACACACGCCACACGCACACACACGCACGCCGCACACACACACACACACACACACACACACACACACACACAGGACACTTTCCAACTACCAGGGGAGGAGGGGTGGGGAGGTCAGCTCAGCGGTCAGTGAACATGGCTGTTTTCACACCCACTTTACAGCCATGACTGCATTCCTCTCCTGCTGCGTCCTGTCTCTTTCTCTCTCTCTCTCACACACACGCACACACACACACACACTCACATATGAAAACACACTTGATAACAAGCATATATGACTGACTAGAGTGCACACGCGACCCCCAGCTGCTTTCATTTTCTCTGGCATAGAAACAGAGCTTTCCCTCCCCATCCCCTTCTCTTAACCCACTGTCACTATCATAGTGGGCTGCCTTGATTACTTCTCATGCAGGCCTATTTTCTCCCTCACCCCCATCCGCGCGTTCAGCCGGGCGGTTGCAAAGATGGCTTGAACTCTATTTCCAGAAAGCTGGGTTTATTTTTTTATTTGATTGATTAGTGAGAAGGAAAACAATACCAACATAGACTATAAGTGATCCGGGTTTTCTAAAGAAATGAAAATTTGACAGACTCTTTCGTGCACACACACTTATTTTGACTCTCTTTTTCCCTGTGTCATATCTCTTTCAGCCCCTTTGTTATTCTCTCTTTTATAAATTGTAAAAATTGTATACATTTATCTTTAATCTTAAATTGTACCATAGAGTCTTGTCATTCCCTCTAAAAAATTGGTTTTATTGACCGATTCAATTTTGGTCGTGATTCTAGTAGTGCGCTTTTGATACAGGATAACTGGTTTCATCAGGAGCTTCAATTTGATATATAGAAGTCATTCTGGCCAAAATGACAAGTGTCTGGCTTCAAGCCCAAGATTTTCCCTGCTCTCACACGGCAACACACGCTCACACAGCCAGGGTCACAGCAGGGTGAGATGGGAAAGCTAACTAACTGACTGACTGGCTGGGTGGGTGTTTCATACCTCTTTTTTTTAAATGTATTGTTCTTTTGCCAACAGCACAATTAGAGGCCGCATCATAACACAGTCTCATTAAAAAGATGTGAAATTGCAGCTTGGTATGTTTGGTGTCAACACGGCAGGTCAGTCATGCCAACAGGCAATTACAGACATGAAAAGCAAAAAGGATCTTTTGAACAAGTTCTCTTGGAAATATCTGTCAATTAGAGGTGTGCGTGACAGCAGCAAAAACATGTCACAGTTTGGCAAAGCATTAATTAAAACCAATCTAATCACCTTTTCTGAATTAAGATCCATTGTATCCATTAGATGTGAATTTCCCTAATCAGTCAATGAGATGCCCTTACATCAAAAGAGATATAAAACGAAATCACTGAGTGGATACAGACAAAGTGGCACCCTACAGGTATAATGGCTTGCTTTTAATACCATAAACCATAAAAAAGGAAACATTAAATCTGCTCTCCAGACACCTTTAAAATCATCCTCCCTCCTCATCAAATTTCTATAAAGTATCCCTATGGTTTTACAGTACATTACCAATGTATGTATTATAGTGGTATAGCATTTCCCTAATGTTATGTCTGTTTACTGAGACACAGAGCAGCACTGGGATACAGCAGATCAACCAGTGTACCCGAGATCTATGTAATGATCTATTCAGACAGTGTAGCAACAAACTCATTGGTATACAGCTCACACATCCATAATATGATGCTCTCTCACAAGCCCAGGCAATGGGATAGTTGCCAGTAAGAATTACTGAGAGCACTGTGCATGCATTGTGCCCTGTAACCCCATTCACACTATCATATGCTTCAAACTGCAAATTCGAAGCAGGTTGCGGTAATTATGTGGAGAAAATAGGATTTCAACCCTATAGAGCACAGATGTGAAATTGTCATGTGCCATTTGAGAGGATAATAATCACATTTATCCTTTATACAAGAGGAGATGGGCTCCACAAGGAGGTACCTGTGTATATTCATAATTTGGAAGAAAAGAAGTTTGACAACGCATTACGCCACATCTTACACCTGAAATCACACTTTCATCAGTGAGGATCAAAAAGCTAGTGTACCATTCCAAACTTTAGTGTTTGCATCCTGTATGTTCATAAACTTGACACAAACCTTTCTCATTACATCGGAGCTCATCGAGAACATTACCTCCCTTCTCCGTCTCCACTCCCTCACTCTCTCTTAATTTTTCCACCGCCTGCCTCTTTAGGATGCATATTAGATTAAAGATTTTATTGTCACACTCAATGCACTTAGAGCATTGGCAAACTAAATCACAGGAGACAGCATGTCGCAGAAGAGACACCTTGGGTTGACTAAGTCATGACGAGCCAGCACAAATCGATGAGAGGGACTAATCGGATGTATCTGCTGGGGCCGGGCCCTGCCCTGAATCCAAATGATGGACACCAGATGGGGACCGGTGTTTCCATTAGTACACCATCAGTGCAGTAGACAGAAGCGATGTAAGGACAAGGGCTTCCTATTCAATGGGGAATCAGGTTTTCAATAGGGACAGCCAAGGTCCTTCTATTCATAGAGAGAGAGCAGAGCCTACAGTGGGGATGGCTTTCCTGAGAGAAAGAGAGAGAGATGAAGAGAGAAAGTTTGTGTGTGGCATTTGTTCTTATGTGGTTTATGCTTATGAGGACCGCGTGTCTATAAGGACAGAAAGATGAGGAACATTTTCCCAATCCTCTCTCAATCTACAAAATAGATCCAAACCCATGTGGCTGTAAAGACAACATATTCTTATGACCTTTTTCCAACCCACACTCTCTTGGATTAAGGTTTGGTTACATCTTGGCAACTAAAACTACTAGGATAAAGTCTGGGAAGACCGTAGTCATGGTTAAAGGAAACCAGGAAAGGAGACTGTAGGATGCAAACTGTAACATACATAAGGCTGCAAAGAGCTCTCTCCATCGCATTTCGTCCTTGCAACAGGCTGCGCATCTCCCTGTGACAGGTGCATTTTGTCTAGAAGCTCCTCCAAACTTTCAGACACACCAGCTAGCAGGGCCATTTCTAGCCCAAAAAGGGCCACCTTCTTCTTAAGAAGGACAACACTGTTGTTGCCAACTTGGCCTTTGTTTGTGGTGTGACTGATTTACCTCTAGTCTCTAATCTTTTCAGATGAATTTAAATGAAAAGGTTGATGATTGATCATATAATCATTTTCAAAACTGTTACTGTGTTATTTCTGTTTCAAAAGGCAGCAATAAATAGTCGGTATCGGGAAGTACTGTAGTTTATGCACCGATCCAATACCATGTAATAAAGCCCTAAAAGAAAATCCGTTAAAGTAGTTTATTTATGGTCTTTTTCCCGTTATAACTGCCGGTCAAACTGGATAATAAAAGAAAGTTCTCATTGTTTGTGTTTGTTCATGTTTCATAAAGAGTTTAACCTGAGCCAGACCAACAACAAAGATAGAAATAATATCACATCCATACAGGGATAGTAGCATACAGTTGTTTAAACATAATAAAATATATGACACACTGGTATCAGATCGGTACTCATTATCGGCCGATACACAAGTTCAGGTATTGGAATCGGTATCCGGGAAGCAAAAATGGTATCGGGCGCTAATAAATAGCACATTAAAATCTAGTGTTCATGTGATTTTTATACATTAGTAGGGAAATTAATTAATGCATAATAATGTCAGTGATAATCGTAAAACTGGGATTTTTCTTCAGACTATAATCGTACAATCGTAACAAAAGCTATAATCGTTGCATCCCTAGTCCAAATGTAAAATGCTAAATACACCTGCCAGCACCTCTAAAAACTCACTAATTGACACATTACAATTTGTTTAATTTGTACAAAAACAAAGCTTAAAAACAACACATTGTGTATGTGTTGGTGAGGATTATGTGATGCACTATTTCTTGACTGGAAGGGCTGGGATAGAGCCAGGCTAGCTGTTTCCCCGTGTTTTCAGTCTTTGTGCTAAGCTAACCAGCTGCTTGGATAGTTACCTTCATGCGATAAAGGGTGGTATTGATCTTCTCATCTAACTCTGCAAGAAAGTGAATATGTGTATTTCCCAAAATGTCTAACTATTTCTGTAATGAATGTCTTCCCTCAATCCCGCCAATTTTGCAAATTTCTTTGCCCTCACTAAAGTTAGAGGTCCCCCACAAGTATAGAGAGCAAGAGTGCATGTGTGTAATGTACGTGGGAGCCTCTGTACATACATACCACATATACACATATTACGATCAATCATATATGTCTAAGACAGAGTTTTAAGTCTTGAGTCTTATCTTGCATCACAAAGTAAATATTCCAAAAAGCAGTTTTACTCTCTTGGATGAATGGGAATGTCCACACCAGGCATGTTTTTTTCAGGAGTTTGGGAAATACCATCAGCTGATAAAGAATTAACAAGAACATTCTTTATTCTTCAGCTGGACGTTATCAGCCAACGCTGGTGTGAAAACAGTTGTTTTATGTCCTGACCTACACCTAGTTTTTCAGCAGCCTTACAGTAATGCTGTCTGTTTTTTCTTCTCCCATTTCGTCCACAGTTGAATGAAAAAAAGCTTGTTCACACACAGAGACAAAAACCACAAACAGCCCCCTGCCCCAGTACTATAAATGTTTATTTGGCCTGCAACAAAGCGGTTTGTTTCTTACTGTCTATGTTTGAAAGCATTATGTTGTACGATATTTTATCACATCGCGCACTAATGACATCAGCTCCAGCTGTGTGCTGTGTGTGTTAACAAAAGAAACAAGTATATCACTTTGTGCATGTGCACATGCATGTAGCATTCACACTATGTATGTATGTACTTGTGTGCACTTCTGTGTTGTGTGTGTGTGTGTGTGTGTGTGTGCTTACAATTTAAAGGTTATATTAGCAACAACTGTATTGAGTTACATTTTCTTGTTTTTGTTGTTTTAAACCACACTCTTTCCATTTATTACCCTTAAGTGTATTACTTCCAGTGGGCAATTGCAGGGTTAATGATATAGAGTAGATCGCATGGTGGCATTTTATCCTTAGATCTAATTCAGAGAAGTCTAACTTATCCTCATTACAGGGACCTGTAGAGGAGCAAATGACAAATCACAGTATGCGATAATAAAGGTGACACTGTGAAAATCCCTTGGCTGGGATCCATCTCATCATTATGAGACGTTATGAATGGATGTAATAAAAGTGAATTAAGACAGGACACCGCTGATATAGATATTATGAGCACATTGTCCCTTCCCTAATGTGAATGGTGCTTCAGCAGGCTTCTGCAATAAGGTCCTCAATTTGGAGAGGATTTCCTCAACTCTTAGTAATACTTTACATACAATCACGACCAAAAGCTTGGGAGGAAATGGGGGTGGAGCAACTAGCAAGTCCTCTTTTGTACTCTCTTTGCGCTTTCATTATAGCAATGAATGTAAAAAAAAGAGCCTTTGATATCCCTGGCTACAAGTGTGCAACACAGCAGTCATTCGACTGTCCGGGGCCTCACATCTCTTTGAAGTCCCAGGAAGATATTGATGTTCCACTTGTCCCTTTATGACTCCTCTGTCAAAAGGAAATATAAATTCATAGGCGAGGACAAAGCTAATAGCCAGAATTGTTCAAAGCAAAGGAGCAGAATAATAGTGCTGTGTGTCAGTTGAAGCCAAAAACATTAATCTCTTATTAATACCAGTTGATTCTCTTTTCAAACTGTACTTTACGCTGCTTCTGTCTTCCCTTCTCTGTCATTCTCTGGCCGGGTGTTGCTCTGTGGAAAAGGCCACCATTAAAGAGCTCAGCTATACATCATTGATGAGGGTACAATAGCATTAGTGTATGCTTAGCCTGCTTTAATTCTCCACTGCCATTATGGAAAGGTTTTTCCTAATCCGGGGGCATTTGTAATTTCCCACATAAAAGGATAAGCTGAGATCCAAGCTTGCAAGAGGGGCTTATGGACGCTTATCAAATTAAGATCATTTTCTCCCAACAGGAATACCTGATAATTGAGAAATACAATTGCCACAGAGAGTATCTCTGACAGTCTATTGACAAAGAGATTTGCCCTACGGTATTTATGAGTAGGTATTGTTGTTATGCACATTGCATATGGCCATCCATTTTTCATATTCAGTGCCCTTTCTTTCTAGAGGTGTTATTACAAACATCAAAGCTTCAACAAAATAAAAAGTCTTTTATGTGAATTTATTAGTGAATCTTGGCCCCATTTATTGTGTCAGTCATACATTACATTCTATCTGTGAGAATGTGAGAATGTTGCATATCCTTCTGGCCACAGTAATCCTCCCTCTCAGATATTACATTGTCACTGAGATAGACCATTTCTTCTCATGTTCTTAATTTGTTTTTTGTAATAGAAGGAATGAAGGACACATAGAGGCTCAGGAGTAAACTTGCATCTGATTTCCACACATGCACCGCATGAAGTCATTATGATGACTGGCAGCACAGAATCATGTTTGAGTGCTTGTGCACAGCTAAACACATGTAGATGTAAAGCTCACATTTTTTCACATGCATAATCCATAGACACAGAGACATGAAAATACAGCCTCTGTAAAATTATGGGGGGGAAGACCTCCAGGATGTGTTTTTCCTCAGAGACACTGTTGGAGTGTAATCACATCTGAAAGAAAGTGAGAAACAACATCATTTGGTGTTTGACGCACACTGTTGGAATAATGAAGATAAAGCATTATGAGCAAATAGTGACTCAATTCCAGCTCACATGCTTTGTGTTTTAAAATACACAAGCCTACGTTCCTGTGACTTATGGCAATCTGTTTTGGGAGCAATGCCAGACACAACACCTGTGTTGTGGCGTCATCAGTTTTTCTCCTCAGTTCTTAATGAAATATGAGTGTCATCATTCAGCTTCCTATCGATGAATCAGATCAGGGGGAAATGTATTCCTAAAAGGTCACTTCAGTTTCCCCAAATGTGACAAAAATCCACGATGACTACTAGAAAACCAGAGGACAATCAAGTCAGGGCTATGTTCAGAGTGGATCAGCACCTCGAAACAAATGGATCCAGGAAAATAATGTCACTGCCATTTTGATTTAATCATAAAGCGTTGGCCTTGTATTACTGCAGTGACACTTTAATTTACAATGATTAAGTACCAGTGGAACATCATTACACGGTATTGTTGTTGTTAAGCAAGAGCATCTCACACATTCACACAGCATCTGTTCCAAAATGTGAAGCATTAAAACATTGTCTCACTTAGCTCTTTGGTTGTGTGCCCAGATTTTTGAGTTTTAAGGACATTGTCTCTGCAGGCGTGTAGCGTTTCATTTGTAATGGCTTTCCTGCATTTTGGAATTTGTAGGCATCCCAATGTATCTTAAAGCCTGGGTAAAAAAAATCTAAAAGTATCTGCATGGTTGGATACTACTAGAGCATAGCGAGAAAATATAATTTTGGTAAAACTAAGCCTTTAGAAAGTACTTAGAGTTGGCACTGCTTAGACAGTTTCAGAAGAAGATTCACTCCAGAAGGGGATAAGGCACATGAGACATCATTCACATTACAAAACCCATCTATCCTGTGTAGCAGTAAATATCAGTATTACACATCCACACACCTGACTTGCACACCTGCTGGCCAGTGGGCCAGTAGAGATATAGAACGCCCTCTGAACCGACATGTTTGACTAATACCAACTTGTCAGCACTATATATATCCCTGCAGCTCAGGATATTGGAGCAATTACCTTAATTACAGCCGTGCAGCCCCTAGGAGCACAGAGGTCGTTGGAGCCAATTCATCTATAGAACCCAGATCAAAACCAGACCTAACAGGCATAGCGCTGTACTTGTTAGGGAACAAAGAGGAGCCTGTCATAATTAGCAATGACATTTGCTGACAGAGAGGCCAAGCAGGCCACAGCCTCCACTGAGATGTGTTAGCATAGAAGAGGCGAGAGAGAGATCTATCAGATAGAGAGGTCTTTCACCCGACTCTCAAATGGATATGCTGTTGCCCTAGGGGCCATTGTGCCAATCAGCTTAACTTTTAACCAAATCATTTGCATCATAAACAGTCTCTCATGATGTGCTCTAATTAATTTGTTGTTAGGTTAAGAAGCACTGGAATCTCGAAGAAGTTTAAAGAGTTGGTAACAAAAATAATTAAAAATCAGACATTCGTATTTTTATGATTTTTCAGGATTTCAGATATTTTTATTAAAGAAAAGCCCACTTTCACGAGGTCTCAAATTTACAGCACCTGTCTTACTTCCCAAAGTTTAATTAAAACATATATGTTATTTGGTTGTCTTTTTCATTTAAAATCCTACACCACCAAAAGCTAAAACAAATATGTTTCTCTTTTTGCCTAACAGTAATTTGCTTGATTATTTAAGTGTTGCTGCAGCTGCTACAACAGTTAATGCATACTAACTAATTATGAAAATCAACCCCAAAGGGAGCAGGGATGAAAATAATGCCTCTCTCATTCTGATTTTTTACCTTTCTCCTCTTCCACTCATCAAACAGGAGCATCTCCATGCGTTGGACCAGTATGAGAGCAATTATTAAAGAGAGCTCAGTGGTGTCTGGCTGTGTACGATGAAATTGTGCTGGTATTGTTAATATGCGTTTCTCTGCATGGGTTCCATTCACCATCGAAATACGAGAAAGGGATAAAGAGTAGAAAGAAAAGCACAGAGACCTTCAAAGGACACAGGAAGAAGAAATTGAGCTGTATCACAGTTTGCACTTACTGCACATGCATATGAAGGATATTATGCATCCATAGAAACACATCTACAGGTGTCCATCAAGAAACTTTTCTTAGGTCGGAGGGGGCCACACGGAGATATTTAAAATTTCCATCAAAAGTCCAGATGACAAAATTAGCGTCTTGGACAAACATGGGCTCATTAGAGTGCTTGTATTACTCTTGTCTCTTGTGATCCAGAGAAGAATAATGACAGTAATCATTTTCAAGACAATGAAGGCACCACGACATTGTCACATTCCAGATGGTGCATTTCCTCACAAAAAAGTTTTCATACTGATTTGTAAGTTCATGCGGGACCCGAATAGTGACATTTTTTGTATCCCACTGTGTTGCCTCCAGGCAGATATGTAACATGCATTACACTAAATATACTATATGTTGAGTAAAGAAATCTCCATCACCCATTTCTCA